>NC_084564.2:32552500-32665000 GCF_033978685.3 Nerophis lumbriciformis | reverse complement strand
GGAGGCTCGGCCAGCCTCTGCACTCTCGCCGGGCTCCTGTACGTCTTCCAGGGGGTGTCCAGCAACATGAAGGCGTGTCTGATCGCCGGCTACACTTTTTACGTGACCAAAAGGTTTGGGGTGTTGCTCTCGGTCCGCCGCCCCCTCCGGGTGATGTGGGCCATCGCCGGCGTGTGGGCGCTCAGCCTGGCCGTCAGCGCGCTGCCTCTGTGCGGATGGGGCAGCTTTGTGCAGGCTCCTCTGGGCTGCTTCCCGGAGAGTGAGGGTTTTTACATCCTGCTGCTCTTCCTCGTCTACTCGCTGTGTTTCTGCGGCTTGCTCGTCTTCTTCCTGCCGCTGACTTACCAGCTCTTGTGCGCCAGAGAGCCCCAGAGGAGCGTGCAGTGCGCGGGCTACCCGGGGGACGCCGGCGCGCTCTCCCGGGACAGCCTGGACAAAAGTTTCGGTGCCTACAACGAACTGAGCCCGAGTTCGTGCGGGACGACCTGCGAGCTCCGGGACGAGACGGAAGGAGTTACCCGGCGGCAACGGTCCATCCCAGCGGTTGTGGGGGACACGCCTGTAGTGTTTGCGCAAAAGCGCTTCTCCATGGTCCTGGCGGTGGTCAGGGTTACTTTGTGGATGCCAATGATGGTAAGCAGCCGGCAAAAACACGCTTAACAAACACTAACAACTTAGCTTGGTTACAAAATAGCAAGTGTGGCCCTTGGGGCCTTTTGCTGCCTACAGCTTTTTTTGTATTGGCCAGCAACACATTCTTAAAAACAAAATAAACCCGGACCAGAACATTCCACAAAGGTATAAAGTAGATGTGTCAAACTCACTGTATATGGTTTAATGCAGAGTCGGGCAAATATTTTGACTCGGGGGCCACCTTGAGAGAAAAATATGTGTCTGCAGGGCCAATGTGTATAAATGATATGTACATATTTAGCTGTAAAAATCTGCTGTACAGTATGTGTGTTTGGCTCCCTTTTTTTCAGGAACACTAATACCAAAAGTCACAATGTCCAAGTTCCTAAAACATAATGGCAGACCACCTCAAATAAATGGAATGGAATTTTACAGTTTTTTTACTGAATGGGACACTCAAAATGTACATGAAAATAAAGAAAGTGAGATTTGCAATATTAACTATGAACAATAAAACACTGAATATTAACAACATATACACATATTTTACTTCTCAGACCAGCTCCTCCATGGTTGTGTATCTTTTACAATCAAGCAAAACACAACAAAAATGTAACAAACAGCAAAATATGAATGCAGAGTGTGATAAACACCTACAATATCTGCTGACACGCCTGGAGTGTTTGCACAAAAGCGCTTCTCCATGGTCCTGGCGGTGGTCAGGGTTACTTTGTAAAGGCCAATGATGGTAAGCAGCTGGCAAAAACACACCTAACAAAACACTAACAACTTAGCTTGGTTACAAAATAGCAAGTGTCCCTATAAGGGGTGTTTAAAGTGTGGCCCTGGGGGCCTTTGGGTGCCACAGCTTTTTTTTTTTATTGGCCCGTAACACATTCTTAAAAACAAAATATAATAGAACATTCCACAAAGAATAAGGATGTAACGATATGACAATTTGCTATCACTGTTATTTGTAAACAACCACTTTTGGAAAACCAATTATTGTCCATATTTTATGTCTCTTATGTTTCACTGAGTCTTAGTATTGTTTTAATGGCGAAGCTTAATTTGTTTCAAATGTTGGTTTGTACTATAGCACTTTTAAGATGCATTCAAATGTAAATTGCACTACAAATACCATTTATTATCATTATTTATCATTTCTGTCGGGCATTGAGGTATCCTATACTCTGTGTGGTGGACCTTGAATGCAACTCCCGTCTTGTATTATTCTGGGTGTAGAACAATCACTCTGTGTTAAAGTACCAGTAGAGTGGAAAACAAGTTGCCTGTATATTGAAGCTATTAGATAGATGTATAGTACTTTATTTATATATTATCATATATATTTGATTTATGACACAGATAATTATATAAAGTTTGTGAATAAATAAAAATGCTCAAAATAATATTAATCTCACTGAGATTCCCGAGCTATTTTGAGAGATAATGAAGAAGCCAGTCACGTGACATAGAAGTAGGAACCACAGATCCCTTCCCCATCAACAACAATGCAAATCATGCTGACTTTGTGAGAGCCAACAACGATTATTTTTGGGTAAAAGTATGATCCAAAACCTTTTATTTTTTATCCTGAATATAAGGTGGATGAGCTCTGCTTAGAAGCTCTGCTAAACAAATCCAGCTTTAGTGAAACACTAAGCATCATGTAGCAGTATTGCTATGTGCTAAACAAGAAACACAAACTACGAACATAATGAAACAATATCTCACTGTACAATGTCTGCTCTCACTGTGACAACGACCGATAGGATGTCCATATCTTCCCATTTAGAGGAAGTTTTAATCATGATGCACGCAAAGGGTTAACAAGAAAGTCTCCCTGCAAACAGTGTCTTTGGTTGTGTGTGTTTGTCACCATCTCCGGGTATACATTGAATGTCACAGATGAACAAATTCTAGATTAATGGCTAAATCCTACCATTATCCTGATGAGAGGCATGATCAATCTAGAATGACTTTGATGAACCAAGACGTGATGGTGTGGAAGCAGCAGGACTTTGCTGCCGGCTCACAGTAAAGCAGCACAGGGCGACTTAGCTTTGTGTATCAATGCACCACTAAGAAATAGTTTGTCTCCATTAGCACTTATAATAACAACCTCTCTACTAGTTGGTTAATATTTAGGTCAGGATATGTAGAAAGATTATTGTTGATGGATTTTGGATGGTTATTTAGAGGGTTTTGTGGCGGAATAGAGAGCCCCCTTTAACTACATTGTTAGCATACTTTTTATGTATTTATTTATTTACGACTTACACATAAAAAAAGAAAAACATACGTGTTCATGTCTTATATAGAGATTGTGAATAATAAGCCAGCACATCTCTCTCTAGTTTTTGCGATTTCCCCAGTATGACTAAACTGATACTATAGTTACTCCAGTGACGTCAATCTACAGAAATTACTGAAGACGTTCGGCGCGGAATATTCACAATGGCTGACTGAATTTCGGACATTTTGTGATGTTTTGAACTGTTGAAACATACTTTGCGCATTGTAAATACGATTGTATACGGTTTAATGCAGAGCTGGACAAATATTTTGACTCGGGGGCCACAATGAGAGAAAAGAATGTGTGTGGGGGGCCAAGGTGTATGTGTGTATAAATTATATATACACATTTAGCTGTAAAAATCTACTGAACAGTATGTGTGTTTGGGTCCCTTTTTTCAGGAACACTAATACCAAAAGTCACAATGTCCGATATAATTCTAAAAACATTATAACAGAATACCGCAAAAAAAAAACAGAATGGAATTGTACTGTTTTTTCCTGAATGGGACACCCAAAATGTATATGAAAATAAAGAAAGTGGGATTTACAATATTAACTATGAACAATAAAACACTGAATATTAACAACATATGAACATATTTTACTTCTCAGACCAGCTCCTCCATTGTTGTGTATCTCTTACAATCAAGCAAAACACAACAAACAGCAAAATATGAATACATGTGTAATAAACATCTACAATATGATATATTATCAGGTAAAAACCTGCTTCCGGATCTGTTCATGACACATGTGTTTGGGGCTGGCTGCTCTGATAACAAACCCCGCCCACTCTGCTTTGTTCCTGGTCTGAGCTGCTGTGACCTAGAAGATTACCCTAATAACTCCTAAAACACTCAAAAGTGCGGATTTCAACCATTTAAATACTTTCTATAGTTCAAGACTTACGGTCATTTAAAAACATCACTGCACATCATCATGGCAAATACACTTTTCATGTTAAAGATCTAAAAAAATTATGTAGAACGTCAGGCGGGCCAGATTGAAAAAAATAACGGGCCGCATGTGGCCCGCAGGCCGTATTTTGCCCAAGTCTGGTTTAATGGATACAATAAAACACAATTAAGCATATAAGGTCCACTTGTTTTTCCACTCCACTGGTACTTTAAGAGAGCACAGCTTGTAATTACAATGTGCAATTGTTTGAGAAAACATGATAAAAGATAGGATCAAGTATTATTTTCATCTAATGGTGGCATATGCACATGCAGTGAGATGAATGCACCCTTTTTTATGCATTTAGCTCTGTATCGATCCCAGAGTGTGCAGGTGCACCTACAGCGTAATGTTGTGACCGGCAAATCTATACATTGTTTATGAAGTTTAATTTTGGTGGTGTCCAGGAAAAAATAGAGGTGATGTTCATCTTCATGATATATATTAAAATTGTACATTTTCAAACAGTACATGTCCATATTTTCGGAGACAGTGGGTAAAGGGTTTGACTTGCTATCTGGCAACGCCTCCACAAACGAACCATCTGCAGACATACTCAAACAACGGGCTACAAATGTGATGTGGAGCAAAACCTATGCAAAATGTACTCCAAACGTATTCAATATGATCTAGACCAGAGGTCTTCAACAGGGGATGGGTTACCCCTAGCGAGTCCGCAGAGGTACTGCAGGGGGTAGTTCAATTGTTGGTTGATTAGAAAACTTCAAACATTTTTGTTTTTTTATATATTACCTGTAATATTTCCACACGTTCAAATTTTTTTAAATACACGTTAACATTGATGACTATACTGTCGTATAGTTCATGAACGGCATTGGTATGGCCACCGTACTCACTTTAACTTGCATTTAAAGCAGCTAGTGTTTAGCACTCTAGTTTCCAGGTAGCTAGTAGCTTGTTTTTATAGTTAGCGATTACCAATGCTAGTTTTCAGCAAGCAATTAGTAGCGCTAGTTGCCAGCTAGCTATTAGCGCTCTAGTTGGCAGCTAGCGATTAACAGTGCTAGTCTGCAGTTAGCAAATAGCGACACTAGTTTTTCCTGACAGTAAATCCAGCTTTCATCACTGTTTTGCATCAACCTTGACAGGCGTCTGAGAGAATAGGTATTTTAAAATACCTTTTGGCATTAGACCTACCACGTGTGCTACCTGCTGATAGGACATTTACTTTCTTACAGAGTAAATAAAGAATATTGAATCATAAATGCCACCAAGCCTGCAAACAGAAATCCCATTACCTGCAACACTGAAAGTTATTAATATTGGAATTGAGTTTCAGGGATTGGTGCGTAAATGATTGTTTTTTTTACAGGTACAATAGATATTCATATGCCGATTAAAACTTTATTAGGAGCAATTTTAACATGTATTGCATATGTTGTATATTTGATGGTCGTGTGATGAGTGAAGAGCCAAGAAGGTGGAATCGTCGAACAAAAAGCTTGATTTCTTTCAGGAAGCCTCAGACTGGAGCTGCAGCTTCCCTGAGATAGAGTATGGGCCTGATCACTCTTCTCTTGTCCTCTCAGGCCACAGTTATTAAATACCTCTTCCCGAAGACCCCTACTCGTTGTAACTCTAGCCTTGGAGCCGGCCAGTCAATCTTTCCCTGACATTATTCCTTTGATCAATTTGAGTCGGGTGACTTACGATCCCTATCCCCTACTCCTACCTGTGGGGGCTTCCTACCAAATGTTGCTAATGTTTTTATTATCACTCCTAAATTCCAAACCTGCATTCCTGTAGGATTCCAATTTCCTGGACACAAAGCCACCACTCTCTGGATGGTTTGTGATGGACATGTGCACTTTTGAAGCTATCTAAAGTAACTCCATCCATCTTAGTAGAATAATCCTCGAAAGGATTCTGTGACCAAATACAAACACATGCTACTTCACAATCATATAAGAAAATGGTACACGGTATAATTCACCACAAAGAGGTCCAATATGTGTCAAAATGCTTCGATCAACATCTATTATAATTTCCCTTTGTAACTAAACATGATAACTGTAATAGGAAACAGCTGTCAGTATGATCATCTGATGCATGTACAAGCGTATCATAGAGCGTTTGTATATACACTATATTGCCAAAAGTATTTGGCCACCCATCCAAATGATGAGACTGAAGTGTCCTAATCACTTGGCCCGGCCACAGGTGTATATAATCAAGCATTTAGGCATGGAGACTGTTTCTACAAACATTTGTGAAAGAATGTGCCGCTCTCAGTGATTTCCAGCATGGAACTGTCATAGGATGCCACCTGTGCAACAAATCCAGTCGTGAAATTTCCTCGCTCCTAAATATTCCAAAGTCAACTTTATTATAAGAAAATGGAAGAGTTTGGGATCAACAGCAACTCAGCCACCAAGTGGTAGGCCACGTAAACTGACAGAGAGGGGTCAGCAAATGCTGAAGTGCATAGTGCAAAGACTTTCTGCACAATCAGTTGCTACAGAGCTCCAAACTTCATGTGACCTTCCAATTAGCCCACGTACAGTACGCAGAGAGCTTCATGGAATGGGTTTCCATCGCCGAACAGCTGCATATAAGCCATACATCACCAAGTCCAATGCAAAGCGTGGGATGCAGTGGTGCAAAGCACGTCGCCACTGGACTCTAGAGCAGTGGAGACGCCTTCTCTGGAGTGATGAATCACGCTTTTCCATCTGGCAATCTGATGGACCAGTTTGGGTTTGGAGGTTACCAGGAGAACGCTACATTTCAGACTTCTTCTGTGCCGAGTGTGAAATTTGGTGGAAGAGGAATTATGGTGTGGGGTTGTTTTTCAGGAATTGGGCTTGGCCCCTTAGTTCCAGTGAAAGGAACTTTGAATGCTCCAGGATACCAAAACATTTTGGACACTTCCATGGGATGGCACTTCAAGTTCATATGTGAGTAAAGGCAGATGGCCGAATACTTTTGGCAATAAAGTGTATATATTTGGGTTAAAGACACTCAATGATTTGACGTCTTAACCTCAAAGTATCCAAAAATCCACTCAGCACTGATAAAGAAGTGATTCCCTCTGTGGTCTCCTCCTTCTTCACCCTCTTGCATCTTCCATCAGCAGCACCTTGGCGGTGAATTCATTTCCTCTTGCGTTTCATTGACAGACTCTGGTGCTGGTGCGCAATGCAGCCAACGCTCGCAGCTCGTCCCTGGAGACCCTCAGCTTCCTTCTCACCTTGCTGGCCCCCGCGGTCACGCCGCTCTTTGTGCTGTCTAAGCGCTGGATCCACATGCCGTGCGGCTGCTTCATTGACTGCAAACGTAAGCCGATGCCAGACCCCCCGGGTGAGTAGAATTGAAATATTGACTGACGATAAACCTGTTGATTGTCCTTACAAAAACAAGCTTCATCATTTGGATTATATGTGACAAGTTAATGCAGTACATCACATGGACAAAGATAAGACCTTCTGGAGGAAAGTTCTGTGGTCAGATGAAACAAAAATGGAGCTTTTTGGCCACAATACCCAGCAATATGTTTGGAGGAAAAAAGGTGAGGCCTTTAATCTCAGGAAATCCATACCTCCGTCAAGCATGGTGGCTTGTGCAGCCCTTTGAGGCACTTGTGATTTAGGGCTATATAAGTAAAATTTGATTGATTGATTGATTGGTAGTATTATGCTCTGGGCCTGTTTTGCTGCCAATGGAACTGGTGCTTTACAGAGAGTAAATGGGACAATGAAAAAGGAGGATTACCTCCAAATTCTTCGGGACAAGCTAAAATCATCAGCCCGAAGGTTGGGTCTTGAGCGCAGTTGGGTGTTCCAACAGGACAATGACCCCAAACACACGTCAAAAGTGGTAAAGGAATGGTTAAATCAGGCTGGAATGAATGTTTTAGAATGGCCTTCCCTAAGTCCTGACTTAAACGTGTGGACAATGCTGAAGAAACAAGTCCATGTCAGAAAAGCAACACAGTTTGTCAAGAGGAGTGGTCAAAAATTCAAGCAGAAGCTTGTGGATGGCTACCAAAAGCAACTTATTGCAGTGAAACTTGTCAAGGGACATTTAAGCAAATATTAACATTGCTGTATGTATACTTTTGATCCAGCAGATTTGCTCACATTTTCAGTAGACCGATAATAAATTCATAAAAGAAGCAAACTTCATGAATGCTTTTTGTGACCAACAAGTACCGTATTTTTCGGAGTATAAGTCGCACCGGAGTATAAGTCGCACCTGCCGAAAATGCATAATAAAGAAGGAAAAAAACATATATAAATCGCACTGGAGCCCGGCCAAACTATGAAAAAAACTGCGACTTATAGTCCGAAAAATACGGTATGTGCTCCAATCACTCTATCACAAAAAAATAAGAGTTGTAGAAATTATTGGAAACTCAAGACAGCCATGACATGATGTTCTTTACAAGTGTATGTAAACTTTTGACCACGACTGTATACGGATCAGTAATACAGTATATCAGTAAAAACAAAATAGACCCACACATGTCAGCTTCTCCACTAGGATGTGGGGGATCATGGTATTGAAGGCTGAGCTGTCGTAGATGAACAGCATCCTAGGAGATCCAGGTGTTTGAGAGCTAAAGTAGAGAGCAGTGGCGACGGTGCCCTCTGTGGGGTGGTGTGGCCTGTATGCAAGATGGCGTGGATCAAAGTTCTGGGGGAGGCAGGCTTTGATATATTGAAGAAGAAGCCTTTCAAAACACTTCATAATGATACGATGGTGCCACTGGTCTGAAGTCATTTACAGTATTTTTCAGGCCATTGGGGGCATTGGATTAAAAGGTGCATTGCCGATTAGCGGGTCTATTCAGGTCTATTTTCATATAAAAGGCACACCAGAATATAAGGCGCATTAAAGGGGTCATTTTTTTTTTTTTCTAAATGTAAAATACTTCCTTGTGGTCTACATAACATGAAATGGTGGTTCTTTGCTCAAACAGCTCAATTTTTGTTTCATCTGACATCACTTGGACAAAGATAAGAACTTCTGGAGGAAACTTCTGTGGTCAGATGAAATACATACCATTCAAACCATAATTTAGACTACAAATGACTGTGTAGAATAATTATTGTCAATTTTTTGTACAGGATTAAAACGAAGATTTGAATTCAACCTTTCCCTGCACAAAGGTTGCAGAGTGTTTAAGCTGTCGCATGTCCCGGTCTCTCCCAGCACCACACTGGTCGAGAAGCCATCTTACCACAGCCTCTTCAACAGCGACTTCCCCAACACCCGCCTGGATGCACTGGAGAGCGGCGGGCTCTGCGGCTTGGGGCCAAACTTTAGTTTCAGCAGCACACTGCCCATGGTCTGCTCCTCCCATGCAGACCTCCTGTTGGAGGCTGTTCCCCGTGGCGTGGGAGAGGCGCTGGCCGATTGTCCACGGCGAAGCGAGGAAGGTTTCCACGACCTCCACTCTCCGTCTTTTAATCACCGGGAACAAGACCACCACCTCACAGACACCTCGTCGGTATTCGAGGGCTCGGAGAGGAGGCTGTCGCATGAAAAGTCCCAGAAATACGAGCTGACAGATTGGGAATGGTGCAGGAGTAAATCGGAGAGAACACCCAGACAGGTACAAGCATTGTTATTCTGACATTGAACCACTTAATGAAGCAATTTGTAGCCGTTGTTTTTCAGTTTATGGCTGCCATGAATTGATTTTTTTTTTCCACTCCTACACTCACTCAGGTCTGCTGCCTCTTTATGCAAAAAAAACATTGCATTCCATTTGTCATGATGTACTAACCCTAAAGACCATTTACTAAAACCACACAGGCTCTCAGGTCTATAAAATGAATGGCTTTTAATCTCCCCTCATGTGTTTGCTCGGACTAAAAGGAAATGAAAGACTGTTTTATAACATTTATGATAAGCTGTACACAAGGAGGTAGAATTAAGATGGGGGGATTTCAGAAAAATTTAAGTGTAAAATAATATTCAGCAGTAGAGATGAAATGCGTTAAAATGTAATATCGGAAATTATCGGTATCGTTTTTTTTATTATCGGTATCGTTTTTTTAATTTTTTTGTTTTTGTTTTTTTATTATTAAATCAACATAAAAAACACAAGATACACACTTCTTTCTGTTATTAATATTCTGGTTCCTACATTATATATCAATATATATCAATACAGTCTGCAAGGGATACAGTCCGTAAGCACACATGATTGTGCGTGCTGCTGGTCCACTAATAGTACTAACCTTTTACAGTTAATTTTACTAATTTTCATTGATTACTAGTTTCTATGTAACTGTTTTATATTGTTTTACTTTCTTTTTTATTCAAGAAAATGTTTTTAATTTATGTATCTTATTTTATATTTCTTTTTAAAAAGAACCTTATCTTCACCATACCTGGTTGTCCAAATTAGGCATAATATTGTGTTAATTCCACGACTGCATATATCGGTTGATATCGGTATCGGTTGATATCGGTATTGGTAATTAAAGAGTTGGACAATATCGGAATATCGGACATCGGCAAAAAGCCATTATCGGACATCCCTATTAAGCAGTCTAACTCAAGACCCGGGGGCCAGCTCTGGCCTGCCACACCATTTTTAATGGTCCACAAAAACCTGGGAATAATATGCGTCAATAAGGTACTTTATCTTTTCGTACTAAATGTATTTTTAATTTCTAGTTTGAAAGAAAATAAATACCGTATTTTCCGGACCATAGGGCGCACAGGATTATAAGACACACTGCCGATGAGCGGGTCTAGTCAGGTCTATTTTTATACAAAATGCGCCCCGGATTATAAGGCGCATTAAAGGAGCCATATTATTATTATTTTTTTTCTAAATGTAAAAGACTTCCTTGTGGTCTAAATCAGTTGTCCCCAACATTTTTGTAACTGCGGACCGTTCAACGCTTGAAAATTGGTCCCACGGACCGAGGGGGGTTTGTGTGCTTACGGACTGTATCCCTGCAGACTGTATTGATCTTTATTGATATATAATGTAGAAACCAGAAATATGAATAACAGAAAGAAACAACCCTTTTGTGCGAATGAGTGTAAATGGGGGAGGGAGGTTTCTTGGCTTGGTGCACTAATTGTAAGTGTATCTTGTGTTTTTTATGTTGATTTAATGAAAAAAAACACATATATATATATATATATATATATATATATATATATATATATATATATATATATATATATATATAAATATATATATATATATATATTTATTTATTTATTTATTCATTTATTTATTTATTTTTTCTTATCCGGCCCGGTACCAATCGATCCACGGACCGGTACCGGGCCGCGGACCGGTACCGGTACCGGGCCGCAGCCCGGTGGTTGGTGCACTGGTCTACATAACATGTAATGGTGGTTCTTTGCTCAAAAATGTTGCATAGATGATGTTTTACACATCATCTTCAAGTCACTTTCTGACAGCTTTTTTGAAACATGTTGCAGGCATCAAATTCCAAATGAGCTAATATTTGCAAAAAATCACAAAGTTAAGTGTCTTTTTTTTTGCAGTCTTTTCAATTGAATATAAGTTGAAAATGATTTGCAAATCATTGTAATCTGTTTTTATTTACCATTTACACAACGTGACAACTTCACCGCTTTTTTTGTTTTGTAATAAGCTGTAAAAAAAACCCCCCAAAAAACCCTATTGATTTGGTAAAATTCTGGTGACTGAGCTGACAATTTTGTATCGCAAAATCTAGATACTTTTTTAAGATGTGCACAAAAAAATAATAATCAAATGCATAGGCAACTGTGTAATCAAATCCTTATATATGTATTATATTGGTATATTATTCACTGTTACAAGCGACCCTCAAAGGGCCGCTGTAACTGCGATGTGGCCCTTAACGAAAACAAGTTTGACGCCCACTGGTTAAAGGAATGCTGAGATTGCAAGAGAGCAATTGTATTCTTTGCCATGCAGCTGCAAATGCAAGGTTTGTTTGTGGTCTCGGGCTGCATGGATTTTTTTTTGGAGCATTTAGATGACGTGACGCAGTAGTCTTTGAATGATCTTTTATCTGTGCTCGGGTCCTCCACCCATTGTGACCAGTAGAGTAATGGAGTGAGATGGTATCAGTGATACTTGAGCAAGAAATGTCAGGCTGTCAATCAAAACCAAATATATTTTATATGCTGCTCCAGAGAGTTCAGCTCACTGTTTGGCTCATTTATCAATTTATTTATTGATCGGGTGTTTTGAGGAGTGGTGTTTAAGTCAATAATAATTACATTCATCCATTAGAGAGAGGCCGACCTGTTTTTCTAATTGTGGTTTGGTCCGTACACTGTAGTACCACTGCATGCACCGTAAAAGCAAAACTGAGCTCTCCATTTCAGTTTTTTTCCACCACATTAATTTCCAAAATAAGAAGAAAGAGTAAAAAGAACAAAGAGAGACTTGAAAGTAAAATACTTGTGGTACTGTTTTATGCATTTCATGTGAAAAGGGCTTGCAGTTATGGTGAGTTTAAGAGTGCCAACACTATTAGTGCAGATTTCAAGTCAAACACACACACAGATGCACGCAGAAACACACACACACACACGCGCACACACATTCACACACACATTATGTATCTGCCTCACTTGAAAGTTTGATATGTTTTAGTGTGAAATCCATGGTGCATGCAACTCCAGCCTGGCTTTGGCTCTCACATTGCATAATGTTTAAGTCAATTAAGTCAAACACACACACACACACACAAACATACACGCACACACACACACACACACACATACATACACGCACACACACACACACACACACACACACACACACACACATACACACATACACTTTCTTGTATTTCTTACCTTCTTGAGACCACCGAAAAATGCCTCCCTCGTTAGGACCACCCTTTCTTGATATATAAATATGTGTATTTACAACATTAATAATATATACATATTATGCAAATATAAAAAAGCTTGTTGTGAAAAATGAGTTGGAATTTCACAAGAAAAAGGTCACAATTTCACAAGAAAAACTTAGAATTTTGGCAGTATTATAATAAAAGTCGTCATTTAACTCAACGTAAGTCAAAATTTTACAAGAAAAACTGAACATTTGTGCAATAATATGATAAAAGTGGGAATTTTACTCAATAACAGTCACCATTTTACAAGAAAAGTTTAAACTTTTGGCAATTTTATGAAAAGAGTCGTAATTTTACTCGACAAAAGTCACAATTTTGTAAGATAACTTAAAAATGTTGGCAATATAATAATAATCTGAATTTTACTTGGCAAAAAAAATTGGCAATAGTGTGGCAACACTAAATTGGCCCTAGTGTGTGAATGTGAGTGTGAATGTTGTCTGTCTATCTGTGTTGGCCCTGCGATGAGGTGGCGACTTGTCCAGGGTGTACCCCGCCTTCCGCCCGATTGTAGCTGAGATAGGCTCCAGCGCCCCCCGCGACCCCAAAGGGAATAAGCGGTAGAAAATGGATGGATGGATGGGTGTTAAAAGTCAGAACTTTATATGACAAATGTCACCATTTTGCATTAAAAAGTAATAATTTTACATAAAAAAAGTAATAATTTTACGAGAAAATATTGCAATATTACAGAAACAGAAATAATATGACAAATTGTTCCCAATTTTATAAGAAAAAATTCGACACATTGTGAGAAAAAGACTGCTATTAGTTCATTTTTAATTTGTTTAAATTTTTTGTTTGTAATTGGTTTTTAATCTTCATTATTTACTTCAAGTTATTACAGTATGTCTCTATATACATATTTATTTATTTTTTTTAATACATTTTGGCCAAAGGGGGCACATTTCAATTTCTTACACACACTTGTTATTTTGTATGTTGGCCAGAGGGGGAGCACTTTTAAAAGCGACACACAGTCAATTTGAAAAATCCCTCCTATTTGGGACCACCCTCATTTTGACCAGCAGGGGTGCTAATGAGACATTGTCTATGAGATGCAATGTTATTGGGACCATGACTTATGTCATCACTTGTTCACACCTCCTCATATGTAAGATACTTTTCCTTCTTCATGTTTCAAGAAGGCTAGAAATACAAACACACACACACACACACACACACACACACACACACACACACACACACACACACACACACACACACACACACACACACACACCACAATTCAAGACTCCAATAATTGATGTTGAATAATTCCATGTACTTGTACTGATACCACCACATACACCACCTCTGGAGCAAACATGGTATCTGCAACGCTGCGGAATAAAGGAATAGCATTCTGCAGCAAGAAAATCTACTAAAATGATCGACTATCTGCTCAACCAAGTGGTGTCCAAAAAGAACAATAGAAAACAACAATATTCTATAGTATACTGTGTTACAATATATTTATTTTTGTTTATGATATTACATTGTATACATACAAAAGCCAAAAGCAGTGAAGTTGTCACGTTGTGTAAATGGTAAATAAAAAGAGAATACAATGATTTGCAAATCCTTTTCAACTTATATTCAATTGAATAGACTGCAAAGACAAGATATTCATTTTCACACTGAGAAATGTTGTTATTTTTTGCAAATAATCATTAATTTAGAATTTAATGGCAGCAACACATTGCAAAAAAGGCATTTTTACCACTGTGTTACATGACCTTTCCTTTTAACAACACTCAGCAAAGGTTTGGGAACTGAGGAGACACATTTTTGAAGTGGAATTATTTCCCATTCTTGCTTGATGTACAGTACAGCTTAAGTTGTTTAACAGTCTCCCTTCTGATATTTTAGCCTTCATATTGCACCACACATTTTCAATGTCTGGACTACAGGCAAGCCTGTCTAGTACCCACACTCTTTTACTATGAAGCCACGCTGTTGTAACACGTGGCTTGGCATTGTCTTGCTGAAATAAGCAGTGGCGTCCATGATAACGTTGCTTGCATGGCAACATATGTTGCTCCAAAACCTGTATGTACCTTTCAGCATTAATGGTGCCTTCACAGATGTGTAAGTTACCCATGCCTTGGCCACTAATTCACCCCCATACCATCACAGATGTTGGCTTTTCCACTTTGACCCGAGAACAGTCCGGATGGTTATTTTCCTCTTTGGTCCGGAGGACACGACGTCCAGAGTTTCCCCAAAATGTTTTTAATGTGGACTCGTCAGACCACAGAACACTTTTCCGCTTTGCATCAGTCCATCTTAGATGAGCTCGGGCCCAGAGAAGCCGACGGCGTTTCTGGGTGTTGTTGATAAATGGCTTTGGCTTTGCATACTCGAGTTTTAACTTGCACTTACAAAAGTAGCGACCGACTGTAGTTACTGACAGTGGTTTTCTGAAGTGTTCCTGAGCTTATGTGGTGATATCCTTTACACACTGATGTGGCATTTTGATGCAGTACCGCCTGAGGGATCCAAGGTCACGGGCATTCAATGTTGGTTTTCGGACTTGCCGCTTATGTGCAGTGATTTCTCCAGATTCTCTGAACCTTTTGATGATATTACGGCGCGTAGATGGTGAAATCTCTAAATTCCTTGCAATAGCTGGTTGAGAAATGTGGTACTTAAACAATTTGCTCAGGCATTTGTTGACAAAGTGGTGACCCTCGCCCCGTCCTTGTTTGTGAATGACTGAGCATTTCATGGCAGCTGCTTTTATACCCAATCATGGCACCCACCTGTTCCCAATTAGCCTGTTCACCTGTGGGTGGTGATGAGCATTCCTCAACTTTGTCATTCTTTTTTGCCACTTGTGCCAGCTTTTCTGAAACATGTTGCACGCATCAAATTCCAAATGAGCTAATATTTGCAAAAAATAACAAAGTTTCTCAGTGTGAACATGACATATCTTGTCTTTGCAGTCTATTCAATTGAATATAAGTTGAAAATGATTTGCAAATCATTGTATTCTCTTTTTATTTTCCATTTACACAACATGACAACTTCACTGCTTTTGGCTTTTGGACACAAGGTGTATGATGATATCATGTATGATGATAGCATGTATGATGAGAAGGAAGCACGATGTAGAGCGATCACTAAAACAGTTGCTCTGCACACCGCCAAGATGTGTGAATGAAAAATGTTGTGTTTACGTTATCTACTTACTGAAACAAATTCAAGTCCTCTCAATATTTTTACTTCATTATTTATTTGGATACAATGTATTATCCGACCTTTTTTTTTTTTTTTACAGAAGTACCGTATTTTCCGCACTATAAGGCGCACCGGATTATAAGGCGCACCTTCAATGAATGGCCTATTTCAAAATGTTGTTCATATATAAGGCGCACTGGATTATAAGGCGCACCTATGCATCCATTAGATGGAGCTGCGCTAAAGGGAATGTCAACAAAACAGTCAGATAGGTCAGTCAAACTTTATTAATAGATTACAAACCAGCATTCTGACCACTCTGTTCACTCCCAAAATTAATAAACAGCTGATTTACTCGTGTTACGGTAAATCAAACGTTAGTGCAATCACAATATAGTAACACTCGGAATAGTGCAGAGCAATAACAATATATCAATAACTCAACGTTGCTCAAACGTTATTGTCACACAACACAACACACAAAATAAACATGTAAAGCTCACTTTATGAAGTTATTCCTCATCCATAAAATCTCTCGAATTCTTCTTCTTCAGTGTCCGAATTAAACAGTTGGGCGAATACGGCATCCAAAATGCCAGGCTCCGTCTCGTCGAAGTCGTCATTAATCGAGTCAGTGTCGCTGCTGTTGTCCAGCAGTTCAGTAACAATTCCTGCCTTCCTGAAAGCTCAGACCACAGTTGAGACTGAATCAGCCCAGGCATTTACGATCCACTGGCAGATATTGGCGTATGTCGTCTGGCGCTGTCTCCCTGTCTTGGTGAACGTGTGTTCGCCTTCGGTCATCCGTGTTCTACTGCGTGACTGATCGCCTTGAGTTTAAACTGTGTCATAAGCGTGTCTCTTAATAGGAGCCCTTTTGGGGTCTTTACAAAAAACACACAAATGGAAATGAAATGTCAAATATCCCAGCATGCACCGCACGCTTCTTCTTCTTCTACGGGGGCGGCTGCTTACTATAGAAGAAGAACTTCTTCTTCTACGGGGGAAAAAGAAGTTGGCGGCTGTTTACCGTAGTTGCGAGACCTAAACTTTCTGAAAATGAAGTTTAGGTTTGTTGTGGCTCAATATTGGTCCATATATAAGGCGCACTGTATTAAAAGGCGCACTGTCAGCTTTTGAGAAAATTTGAGGTTTTTAGGTGCGACTTATAGTGCGGAAAATACGGTGTATTATTCATGACAGAGGTTTGAAGTTTGCAAACTCCAATGTTGGAGATTGTTTATTTGCTTGCAATGTGCAATGCTGCATGTTTGTAAACACAAGTGTTCTATTCAAGCAGAAGTATTTGCTTTATTTATTTCTTAGTATTTATTTTTTTAGTTCAGTCAGCCAGAAATACGTTAAATTTTCTGAAAAAAAAAATCTGCAATATAGTTGAGCCGCAATCTTTGAAGTGCGATGTGGCGAGGGACGACTATTTAAAAATATACCTAAGAGAACATCTTACTGCTATAATTGGCACCTTGTACGTTCTGCAGTTTAGTAAACAAATGCCCTGGAAGGAGAAGGCAGAGGAAGATTCCACGCCTGGAAGCAGACACCTCATTGCATAGTCATACATTGTGATATATATTGTAAGAGCGCCCTGTGTAAGTCACAGTGTGGAATAGATAGCGCTCAGACAAATTGTGTTGGAATTGTATCCAATAGGGAATAAATACTTCTGATTTTAAGTTTTTGCATCGTGTCCTCTTTAAACATCTTCTGGCTCCAGATGAAACGAATACGACGACACTACTATATGAAGAATTACAAGTCAGAACAAATATTGCTTGACTTAGCAGGAGCTTGGTTCTTAAAAGCATGTTATTTATCCCCACACACAAGATGTACAGACACACAAAGTCTGTTATTTATGCTGTGTTTTATTGCTCATTAGCAGGCCAGATGTCATTATCCATTATCCATTGTCTCTCCTCCTTACTGTCAGCCCCTGTGGCCCCGCAGAGAGAGATGGGAATTAAAGCTTAAAGACATGTTTACCCTCTCTGTGACTTCAGACTCGGTTCGCGAGCGCAGAGCCGGGAGGCATGTTGGCCATCCCACTCCCGCGGGGGTGAGGGTGGGGGCGTACGATGAGAGCTGTAGTGTGCGTTCAGATGTGTAGCAAATTGACATCCCTTTTTTTTTTTTTGCTTTTGCCAGCACGTCCATTCATGTACATAAATATCTGCTGCCCCACCGGTATGGTAAGCACGTGAAGGTCACGTTGAATATGGCAAGACATTACAAAATTAATACAGCTTCAGGAAGTGCTCACATTGATGCCTTCATGCAAGGGTCGGCAACCCAAAACATTGAAAAAGACATATTGGACCACAAATACAAAAAAATAATCTGTCTGGAGCCACAAAAAATTAAAAGCCATATATAAGTGTTATAATGAAGGCAACACATGACATAAATGTCTATATTAGCTATATTAGCCTACTATCAAAATGACTATGTGTTGCATGCTGACACAAATCTTGGTTGACAGAAATGTTGAAATATAATATTTATTCTACACATTTTTACAACATTAGAAACCATTAGTAAATCAGAGGCTTCTAGAAGGGTGAGATAACTCCTGGAAATTACAGGCTTTTAATGGCCAAAGGTATAGATGTGTGTCCAAGTTAAAGGAAACGGCAAGCTGTCTTCTTCTAATGGATTTATTACAATCTTTGGCAAGCTAGGTAATGTTTGCTGTGGTCTGGAACAACATGGCACACAAACAATTATCAGAAATGCAGCCAATTTGTCAGGTTCAAACACCGATGACATCTATTAGACAAGACAAGAAGTAAATAAATCAAACAGAGACTGGATTAAATTTAGCTCATGAGGAGAGCGCCTGTGTGACTGCACCCTCGTACAGCGTCACGACACCGCTCTGACGAGGGAGTTCCAAGCGTCCTCTTTTATTTGGGCCTTTTCTGATTATATAGCATTACATTACATCACGCTGCTGCTCTTAAGGGGAGGTGGTCATAAACAGCTGTTGCACTTGGTCACAACAGTTCGAAGAAAAGGTGCCTGGAGCTGCGTCAGGTCTGCTCCCTCTCCGCTTTGTAGATCTCGGGACAAGACAAGGTCTTCCTGTGGCTGTCAATAGATCAAAGAAACCGACTCCTCCATGTCGCGTCCCATGGCACACAGTGGAGTTTTACAAGCCTTTTGATGAAAGACAGCTTTTGTCTTCTCGCAGGGCGAGCTGAAATCATGGGAACACAAAGTTGTGTGATAACTTATATACAATTATTCTGATACCAATGTTACATACAGATAATGAGACATGCAAAACTCAATTATAGACAAAGAGAATGTGACGGTCTCAAGCCGTCGTGTGGGTTCCACGGACCAGCAAGGAAAGACATGTTGCGGCAAGTTTAGACTTCTTTATTTTTCAATAAACCTTCGTCGTCGGTCGGGTCGCTTTTCAGCTCTGCCTCCACCTGCTCGCTCTGCCGTTCCCTTTTCAGCGTCACGGTGTCGTCGTCTCCCTTGCGCTCTCAATCTCTTTCGCTCTCGCTCCTCCGCTCCAGCTTCCCAGCTGTGTGCGTCGCCGTCGTTCGCGTGCTCTTCGTCGCTCTCGCTCCGCATCAGCTTCCTGTTGGCTCGGCTTTCTCTCCCCGTCTCTCTCCCCGACGTTTACGTCTGCCGGCCTTTTATACGGTGCGAGAGGATAATTACATTGGCCCCAGCTGCGCGATCCACGCACCTTATAATGATTGCGGCGTCTCTCCAGGCGCGCACCAGCCTTGCTGCTCGCTCGCCGTCCACGCCTCCTTGTGCCCTGCCTCGCCGTCGGACTGCCGGCCCGGCCTCGCCACAGAGAATAAAAGTAAATTAGCTCAAATATAGCTACAAATGAGGCATAATGATGCAACATGTACATACAGCTAGCCTAAATAGCTTGATTAGCACTCCAACAAGTCAATAACATCAACAAAGCTCACCTTTGTGCATTCACGCACAGCATAAAACTTTTGGTGGACAAAATGAGACAAAGAAGAAGTGGAAGATTTTACATGTAAACAAACTGTTGCGTTACAGTGCACACTATGGTTGGGTTCAAGAACCGCCGAAATTAGTAGGACAAAACGATGTTCACCAAATACTCATATTAAACATATTCAACAGTGGGCTTTCTAACAATTGGGAAGGTTTGTGTCATGTTTGTCCTCAAAATAAAAAACATACTAAAACAAAAAAATAGTTTGCCCCATCTTTTTCCATTTTCAATCCTTTTTTAAAAATACTCCAGGGAGCCACTAGGGCAGCACTAAAGAGCCGCAGGTTGCTGACCACCGCCTTAGTGTGTCAAAAAAGCCTGCTACTGGATTGTGTCCCTAATGAAATGTCCAGTCTGGTATGTTAATACACCCGATACAACACTGACCTTCAGTCATTTATTGGCGATGCACCATAACCTTCAACCCTCAAATGCAATTATTCATAACCATCACTTTTGGCCAATGAATCTTCTCTAAACAGATTTATTTCCCCACAACATGCCCACTTCCATCACACTGATGGCTTCCAGGCATTTTAGAATTTAGTTGACAATGTGCTCTCAGCATCCAGGTCTCCCTCCCTCCAACTCGTCTTTCCCACTCATGCAAAGACCCCCACTGTGGGTATTAAAGTCGGACAGAACAAGAACTCCACATCCTCTTTTGTCTATATGACGTCAGCCATCTTCACTGTCAATACATGTAGAAAGGCCTAATGACACCTGCTCCCTCGTTACAGGAGGCATATGTTTTTACAAATAAAATAACTACAGCTCAATAATTCATCAATTAATTATTCGATTTTTATGACGTCTGTTCTAATTTTTTCAATAAAATCAGTTATGATTTACAGCCAAAGCCTGTTCGATATAAAAGTAGTTTTAACTGACTTTTCTTCAACACAATAGTTTAGCCCAGGGGTCGGCAACCCTCTTTAGCACCGGCCTAGTGTCTCTCTGGAGCTTTTTCAAAAATGTATGAAAAATGGAAAAAAAAAATTGAATTTTTTTTTTTTTTTTGTGTTGTAATATGGTTTCTGTTGGAGGACAAACATGACACTAACCTCCCTAATTGTTAGAAATCCCACTGTTTGTATTAAACATGCTTCAGTGATCAGAGACTATTTGGCGAGTGTCGTTTTGTCCTACTAATTTTGGCGGTCCTTGAACTCACCGTACTTTGTTTACATGTACAACTTTCTCCGACTTTCTAAGACGTGTTTTATGCCACTCCTTCTTTGTCTCATTTTGTCCACCAAACGTTTTATGTTGTGCGTGAATGCACTAACTTGAGCTTTGTTGATGTTATTGACTTGTTGGAGTGCTAATCAGGAATATTTGATCACTGCATGACTGCAAGCTAATCTACGCTAACATGCTATTTAGGCTTGTAGGTATATTTGAGCTCATTTTAATATGCTTTATTTATGTCCTCTGTGTATTTAATTTAGTTTTCGTGTCTCATGACACATTATCTGTATGTAATATTGGGTGCATGTCTGATAGTTGTTTGTGTGCCATGTTGTTCCAGACCACAGCAAACGTTACCCAGCTTGCAAACATTTTAATAAATCCATTAGAAGAAGACAGCCTGCCGTTTCCTTTATCTTGGACACACATTCACAAGTCAGTAATTTCCAGAAGTTATCTCACACTCTGAGAAGCCTCCGTTTTACTAATATTTTTCCAATGTTGTAAAAATGTGTAGAATAAATATTACATTTCTGTCAACAAAGATTTGCGTCAGCCTGCGAAACATAGTAATTTTGATAGTAGGCTAATATAGCTAATATAGACACTTACGTCATGTGTTGTCTTCATTATAACACATATATAAGTCTTTTAATGTCATTTTGATAGTAGGCTAATATAGCTAACAGAGACACTTACATGTGTTGCCTTCATTTTAAAACTTATATACGACTTTTAAAGTCATTTTGATAGTAGGCTAATATAACTAATATAGACACTTACATCATGTGTTGTCTTCATTAGAACACTTATATAAGTCTTTTAAAGTCATTTTGATGGTAGGCTAATATAGCTAATATAGACACTTACGTCATGTGTTGCCTTCATTATAACACTTATATAAGACTTTTAATTTTTTGCGGCTCCAGACAGATTTGTTTTTTTGTATTTTTGGTCCAATATGGCTCTTTCAACTTGTTGGGTTGCCGACCCCTGGGCTAACACAACGATGGCAAAAATGCTTCACGTGAAGGTGAACGATACAGCAACAGATAGCGCTCATACGCCTTTTATCCACGTGCATAATTGATGAAAACAAACAACTATGCATTGGCAATATTTTCGGATGACAACATAACAAGTTAAGAAATTATTAATAGTGAAATGAATATTAGGCCTATGCGCTACAAAGTGCTGCCGCATTGCTGAACAAGAAGTGCAAACAGCACAATTTACAAATGATTGTTCTGGAGGGGCGGGCCAACAAAGTTTGCGTTCAAGCTGTAATTGGGCAGCTAAAAAATGGAGTTGGACATTTTCTAGTCATTTGGCAAGATGGACCTGGTTGTGTGATTGACTCAGCTGTGCATGTCCTTAGTTAAGTAATATGATTTGCACTTCTACAGTATTTTTTTTTTATTTAACACAGAAGAACACATATTTAACCTTTTGCTACTGTGAGAAGATATATGTGATATCAAGTGAAAAAGCATGCCTTTTCAAAATACAAACACACTAAAATAGGAGAAACAATACTTTTTTTTCCCAAGATGACGCCGCTGTAGTGGCTGCTGGTGGCAGGAGCTCTGTGCTCTTGTGTCATCCTTTTGTGTTCCTGGTGTTTCCCTCTTGTTTTCATGTGGGTTTTTTTTTTTTGCCTTTTGGGTCGGGACCCTTTGGGACTGTGCGACAAGGGGTGGCACTTTTCTGACTTCTGCGGTGCTTTTTTGTGGGCTTCTGGATCTGCCTCCCGGGAGCCTTTTGGCCATGGAGACCAGCTGCTAGGTCTCTGCCACACCTGAGTCCGTTTGGAGGGACTGGAGGAGATGCGGATGAAGAGACAGGGCTGTGGAGCTGGTGCTGAGCGCCGGGACGGACGGGATTCACAGTGTCTTGGCTGAACGAGCAGGTATCGGACACCTCGGTCTCCTTCGACACATCCTCGCTCATATATGCGGACTGGACACTGGCCGAGAGTCGGTGGGTGGCCGAGGGTAGAGTCGGCTCTCTTGGTTGCTTTGTTGGGTCTGCTTCTGTCTCTGGCCACGCCAGCAGACGATGGCGTGAAACACCGCAGAGGCCACCACAGTGTGTGTGGGTGTTGAAATTATGTTTTTGTTTGGTTGTTTGTCTATGCATGGTGCGATCGTGTGTGCGCAATGTATATTATTGGTTGCGTTTACCTGTTTCTCACCTTTTTTGTGAGGGGCGCCGGAAGTTGGCAGACCCGTCAGCGATCCTCTTCTGTTTCCCTGTAATGTTTGATCCTGTTCTGTGTCCCTGTAATGTCTGATCCTGTTCTGTCTCCCTGTAATGTTTGATCCTGTTCTGTCTCCCTGTAATGTTTGTCTGCTCTTGAATGGGATTGTGCTAAAAATCTTCATTTCCCCTTGGGGATTAATAAAGTATTTCTGATTCTGATTCTGATGTAAAAGGTATTTTTCGTGTACCGGTAATACAAATGAATCATATGAACAACAGTATCAGTAATATTTTGTTGATATACTACATTGGATGACAAATGTGATGAGGCAAAGTTGTTATCATTGTCAACCCCACTATGAAACCTTTTCTTTTTTTTTGTCTTCCTTAATGCAGAGGTCATCAGCTGGTCTGTCCATCCCACTGTGCGCCTTCCAGGGAACAGTATCTCTGCAAGCCCCCACAGGGAAGACCCTCTCTCTGTCCACCTATGAGGTCAGCAGCGATGGACTTAAAATCTCTCCCAACAATGCCAAGAAGGTAAAGCTATTTAGGCTTGTAGGTATATTTCATGCCATCCACTTCATGCTATCCAAAGTTGACATATTCTAAAGAGTCAAGAGGCTGTATTGTACCCATGATGTTGTATCATGCATGTATTGATTTAACAATATTGTTGTGTTGACGTGCACATCAACATGAATATAAATGCTGATCAAAGTAGATCAATTTGAACACATGTATTTACTTATGTTGTCACAAACTCATTTGGCGTTGTTGGCGTAACAACAGGATGCAGAGACATTAGACGGTGGGTAAGTACAATGATATTTTAATAATAAGTGCAAAGTAGGTTTGTCCTGTTACCGATATTTTGGTACTGGTACCAAAATGTATTTCGATACTTTTCGATACTTTTCTAAATAAAGGGGACCACAAAAAATGGCATTATTGTCTTTATTTTAACAAAAAATGTTACGGTACATTAAATATATGTTTATTATTGTAATTTAGTCCTTAAATAAAACATGAAATGTGGGCTAACACTTTACAGATACTGTAATATGATTGTTCATGTTTTTCAGTCAGTACAGATTGGTGTCTTATCGCATTTTGTTGTGCAGTACAAACTCAAACGCGTTTCGTGCTGACGTAGAAGCGAGCTTCTCTCTTGCCGTAGTTAGCTTCTACGGCTAATACCGTATTACGGCGATGTGTTACTATGCTAAAAAATAGTTCCTCAGTGTTTGCTCTTAAAATAACAATGTCTCTACAGTTTAGTTGTTATAGAGGTTACGGAACGTAAATGAAGTATTGTTGATGGTTTTTGAACGCATTTTTAAAGTGTTTTAGTGGTGGAATTGATTGCTCCCATTATCTGCATTGCTAACCACCAAGAAAAAACCAAAAAACTTTTGTCTTCCTGTCTCTCATAAGGATTGTGAACGTTGGGCAAAATCTCATTCAAGATCAGACAAACATTACAGGGAGACAGAACAGGATCAAACATTACAGGGAGACAGAACAGGATCAAACATTACAGGGAGACAAACCAGGATCAAACATTACAGGGAGACAAACCAGGATCAAACCTTACAGGGAGACTGAACAGGATCAAACATTATAGGGAGACAGAACAGGATCAACATTACAGGGAGACAGAACAGGATCAAACATTACGGGGAGACAGAACCGGATCGCTGACGGGTCTGCCAACTTCCGGCGCCCCTCACAAAAAACGCTGGAGAGGGGGCGGGTGAGAAAAACAAATTTCAGTCTAAACCAGAGGTGTCCAAACATTTTCCAGCGAGGGCCACATAGAGAAAAGTTTAAGGATGCGAGGGCCACTTTTATACATTTTGTATATGAAAAATACTCAAATTAAAACAACGTAGGTGAACATATGCTAACATTTGAAAAACATTTCTACATCTTAGCTTTGTGTTATAAATAACAAAGCATAAACATCATTCATGATTATTTTAATAATGATTTTATTTCCATTTATGTTAACTGTGCTCTAAAGTAAGCTTGTATTTACTAATATTGTTATTATACCCCCGCGACCCCGAAGGGAATAAGCGGTAGAAAATGGATGGATGGATGGATGTTATTATACCGTCAACTGAAACATTTTTGAGGGCTTTAGTACACTCAAAAACATATCATGTCTCACAAGAAGTTTGTACACTTTGTCATCATGACATGACACTCGGAAATCATCAATAACCTCAAACAGTAAGACACTCAGGTTGTCGGCCATTTTGGTTTTCAGGTCCCATTTTTGGGGGATTTGGTCCCGTTTCATTGTTCATATTTTTTTGTTTTAATTTCATTGATTGAGTTTTTTGTTGTAATTTGGGACCTGTTTAGTTTGTCTGTACAAAGTGTCGCGGGTCAATAAAAATCACGCTGCGGGTCGCAAATGACCCCCGGGCCACACTTTGGACACCACTGGTCTAAGCCTAGGCCCCTGGAGAGGGGGTCCAGACTGAGGCCAAAAAACAACAACTCATAGCCATAGCACACATAAACGTGTGTAAGAGGGGAAACATCAAAGAACATATAGGACATTCAGTGTCCAGTCCGCATGGATGAGCTAGGATGCGTCCAAGGAGACCGAGGTGTCTGATACCTGCTCATTCAGCCAAGACACTGTGAAACTTGTACATGACATCAAATGCTGTTCTGCTACACATGTGTTAGTTGCTCCCAAGTTTTAAACTTAAACTATTTTGCAATTGTTCTGAAATGTAAATAATAATAAGAATAGTGTGTTTTCCTCTATTTATCCCCTGATGGCCTGCAGGTGGAAGTATACCGCTCCAAATCAGTAGGCCATGAGCCCAGTGCAGATGACAAAGCAGGTCAGGACATGGGCCTGGACTTCGGAGTGGGCATCGGCGCCAATGTGGGAGACACCAATGTGAAAATACACCTGGAGGTCCTGGAGATCTGCGACAACAAGGAGGCCATGGACAGCGTCTACATTGTCTCCAACATCAGCCAGTCCTCGACCCACACCCGCTCGCCCTCGCTGCGTTATTCACGAAAAGAAAACCGCTTCGTCTCCTGCGACCTGGGCGAGACGGCGTCCTACTCGCTGCTCATTCCCACCACCGGCAACCCCGAGGTGGAGGCCATCAACATCACCATCCCTGACACGGTGGAGGCTCATCGGCAGAACAGTCATAGACAGATGCAGGGAAGCTCAGGTTATCGTGAGGAAATACAGCTGCTCAATGAGGCCTACAGGAAACAAGCTGGAGACCAGGAATGATGGGTGACAAGTACTTTTACAGGTGATAAGTACTTTTACACAAAGAGTTAAGCAGAAAGGGACACACACAGTTTTCATGGCCACGTCCTAAAAATCATCCTATTTGAGAGTAAGACCCGAGCAAACACCACTCATATTTCTGCAACCATTTCTTTTACTGTACGTCTTTTTATTTAAGTTTGAACGTGAAGTTGGATTTACTCACGACTAGTCCGTGTACAGCTGGTAGTAATGTTGTGTCGTTGGCGAACGATTCGTTTGAACGAACAAATCTTTTGAGTGAACGTACTGAACCGAACCACTTCATGAACTGATTCGTTCCTTTCTCAGTTCAGTTGAGCTCCGCCGCGACCATGCCGGTATGAGTGGAACTGGCGCATTCTGTGACTCACTGAACCCTCGACGTCGGCAAACGACGCAGCCCGCTACTCATCATGGGGGCGGGGGGAGGGACTGAGCGAACTATTCGTTCACCGCGGATCAACGACATGAATCACTCAGTGAACGACAACGCTCTCGCTCTCTGCTCTGCTTGCCCCAATGCCGCGAGTGATTCTCCTCCCGTCGCGGTGATATGTTTCATGCCATTGGCATCCGTTCTCCATTCATTCTCCAAGCTAACGGCTAATGTTGACTCAAGCCACATGAAAACAAACGCACACGCGCCCCGTCCCTATTATCTCAACACATAAAGTTATGAGAGTAGAGGAGACAGAAAGAAACTCAGTGCAGGCAGGGCAAGGCTGAGCAGCAGTGACACGAGGGGGAGGGGCCGGGGGTAAAGTGTAGGGCAGGCTGTTTTGAGAAGATTTAAAATAAAAATAATAACTAATGTATGTACATATACATAGGCTATTATTTATCTTGATTTTTATATTATTTAAGCTATTTATTTTCTTTTTTATTGCATATTTAAGTTGATATTTCCATTTTTATATTTTTAAATGTAAGCTACAGAAATTTTAGTTTTAATGTTGGCATTTCTGGCACTTGGTTTAATATTTGTTTTGTTTTATTTAGGGTAGCCTATTTATTTTCTTTTTGTTTGCACATTTAAGTTGATATTTTCTTTGTTATATTTTTAAACGTAGGCTACAGAACATTTAGTTTTTATGTTGGCATTTCTGGCTCTTAATTTATTTGTTTTATTTTGAAGGTATTTATTTTCTTTTTGTTTGCATATTTAAGTTTACATTTTCTTTGCTACAGAACATTTGGTTTTTATGTTGGCATTTGTTAAGGGTTTCTTAATTTAATATTTGTTTTTGCACTAAACAAACGAGGCCTATTTATTTAACTGTTGATTGCAAGCATTTTAGTAGGCTATTACTATTTTTTTTATTTCCCACTTTTATTTATTTCTTATTTTCATTTCAGTGCAATAAAACATATTTAACAACCAAGACATTTAGTCACACTTTGTTTATTGGACAGGCCGGAAACGCACAGACAGTGTTTTTAAAAGTAACAGAATCTCTACTACAGCTGCAATGTCTGTTTGCGAACGTCAAGGGGAGTCTGTCAGGGCAGAGAGCGATTCACGTCTGTAGCCCTCTGACCCACAGAACTGTAGCTGAGTGATTCAGGTTCGCTTCACGAACCTACAAGAACTGACTGGTTGTCGCTGAGGACGTGATTCAGGTTCGCGCTGCACTCAGTCACTCATTCAGATTCAGGACTCGCGAACCTACTGACACAGAGAACTGACTGTGTCGCGGAGGAGGACGTCACATTGAGGCTCTCGTTCAGTCACTGTGCGCGTCGTTCAGTGGGTGCTGAGGGCTTGTGTCGTTCGCGAACTGACACACACCGAGATCTGCCGCTGGGGAAGCTGTTACGGACTGACTCATGATTCGCCGACCTGCACACAGAACTGCTGCTGCAGAAGTGATTCAGGTTCATGTACTGAACTGTGCTGACTCTGGCTCTGTGTCAGTCACTCACTGCGTGGTGTACTGCATGCACAGAGCTGTGTAGGGACTCGCGTTCACCCTATTTGCTGCTTCTCCCGCGAATGTCTGCACTGTACTGTACTACGCAAGACCCCCCCCCTCCTATTTTTTTTTTTTGGAGGGTAGGGGGATTCGGTGAACGAATTTTTTGAACGACTCAATTTAAGGAACTGATTCTAGTGATTCAGTACAGTCAAAAGAACTGCCGATCCCATCACTAGCTGGTAGGATGGATTTACTGTCCACTGAAAATGTGTGAACATGCCTTTATTGTCTAATAGCTGGCAACACGTTAACATGCTTATTCAATGTTAGGTTGTGACGTTGATTTGACATTGAAATGTGGTCATTTCTCAACCAATATTCAACAACACAAACACAACATTGAATCAACATGCTTTTTGATGACGTTTATTAAATTTTGGGTTTTGACGTTGATTTGACATTGAAATTTGGTCATTTTCCAACCAATATTCTACAACACAAATACAACGTTAAAACAACATCCTTTTTGACGACGTTTATTCAATGTCGGGTTCTGACGTTGATTTGATATTGAAATTTGGTCATTTCTCAACCAATATTCTACAACACAAATGCAACGTTGAAACAACATGCTTTTTGTTGACTTTTAATCAATGTCAGGTTGTGACGTTGATTTGATATTGAAATGTGGTCATTTTCCAACCAATATTTTACAACACAGATACAACGTTGAAACAACATGGTTTTTGACGACGTTTATTCAATGTCGAGTTCTGACGTTGATTTGATATTGAAATTTGGTCATTTCTCAACGAATATTGTACAACACAAATGCAACGTTGAAACAACATGCTTTTTGTTGGCGTTTAATCAATGTCAGGTTGTGACGTTGATTTGATATTGAAATTTGGTCATTTTCCAACCACTATTCTACAACACAAATACAACCTTGAAACAACATGCTATTTGACGACCTTTATTCAATGTCGGGTTCTGACGTTGATTTGATATTGAAATTTGGTCATTTTCCAAACAATATTCTACAACACAAATACAATGTTGAAACAACATGCTTTTTGATGACGTTTATTCAATCTCAGGTTTTTTTTTTACTTTGATTCGACATTGACGTTTGGTCATTTTGTAACCAATATTCTACAACACAAATACAACGTTGAAACAACATGCTTTTTGACGACGTTTATTCAATCTCTGGTTGTGACGTTGATTTGACATTGAAATTTGGTAATTTTTCAACCAATTTTCTACAACACAAATACAACGTTGAAATAACATGCTTTTCAATGTTTCGTCAATGTTAGGTTGTGACGTTGATTTGACCATTGAAATTTGGTTATTTTCCAACCAATATTCTATAGCACAAATACAACGTTGAAACAACATGCTTCTTAAATCAATGTTGGGTTTTGATGTTGATTTGACATTGAAATTTGGTCATTTCTCAACCAATATTCTACAACACAAATACAACGTTGAAACAACATGCTTTTTAACAACATTTAATCAATGTCGGGTTGTGACGTTGATTTGACATTGAAATTTGGTCATTTCCTTACCAATATTCTACAACACAAATACAACATTGAAACAACATGCTTTTTGACAACGTTTAATCAATGTTGGGTTCTGACGTTGATTTGACCATTGAAATTTGGTAATTTTCCAACCAATTTTCTACAACACAAATACAACGTTGAAACAACATGCTTTTTGATGTTTCATCAATGTTAGGTTGTGATGTTGATTTGACCATTGAAATCTGGTCATTTTCCAACCAATATTCTACAACACAAACACAACGTTGAAACAACAAGCTTCTTAAATCAATGTTGGGTTTTGATGTTGATTTGACATTGAAATTTGGTCATATCTCAACCAATATTCTACAACACAAATACAACGTTGAAACAACATGCTTTTTGACAACGTTTAATCAATGTCGGGTTGTGACGTTGATTTGACATTGAAATGTGGTCATTTACCAACCAATATTGTACAACACAAACATAACGTTGAAACAATATGCTTTTAAATGTTTAATTATTGTAATATTTCATAAAGCGCTCTGTCATTCTTATATTGACTATTTTCATGCGCTTTTTCGCGCAACGCCAGAAGGTTCACGCTATGTCACGGTGACGCGGATGCAGCCAGAGATGAATTGATGAGGACATGGTTGAGGGTGAGGATGTGGTCACATGTCTGATGGGGTGGGGCAGAGAATCTGACTCATCCCTGTGTGCAGTTTATTTTGTGGGTCTTTCTTACAAAAGTCGCCATTGAGGGTGTAAACTTTAAATAATTGTAATGGTTTGTGATGTTGCTGCTGCACGTATTCATACTCCATTTTTCTTTGATGTAATCTACCCACTACCGTGATTTATTTCAATGGTATACCATGCTTTTCCTTACATCCATTATGTATTACAAGGTCAGAGTGGCTTCTATCAAATGAGAGAGAGAGACTCTGCAGCTGGAAAAGGAGATTCAAGTGAAAAAAGAAGAGACTTGTGGAACTTAAGATGGGTTTTTATGCACGTTCACTGCCCGGTGTGGGCAGTGAACGAAGGTTCCTTCCAATCGCGGGACCAATTTGTGGCTCACTCCTTTCCCTTTCTTACCAATGAGTGAGACCCTGAGTGCCGCATGCACACATGCATTAATGCACAAGTGGCACAATTTCAATTTTCTCTGAGCATCTATCAGAACCAAATCTGCCTTCATTTTCTCTATAGTGATGATATATCTTGACATACAGTCGTGGTCAAAAGTTTACATACACTTGTAAAGAACATAATGTCATGGCTTTTTTGAGTTTCCAATCATTTCTACAACTCCTATTTTTTTGTGATAGAGTGATTGGAGCGCATACTTGTTGGTCACAAAAAACATTCATGAAGTTTGCTTCTTTTATGAATTTATTATGGGTCTACTGAAAATGTGAGCAAATCTGCTGGGTCAAAAGTATACATACAGCAATGTTAATATTTGCTTACATGTCCCTTGGCAAGTTCCACTGCTATAAGGCGCATTTGGTAACCATCCACAAACTTCTGCTGTATTGTTTTTATTATTTATTTATTTATTAGTTAAATTATGTCCTCATTTTAATTTTTGTTGTATTTATATTTTTTATTTAAATATATTCTTACTTATTATTTGTGTATTTCTTTAGTCTTGTTTTTTGTGTTTATTAATGATTTGATTTTACTTTATTTCATCGTATTTATTTTTTTGTCCTGTCCAGCTTCTCAGGCAAATCATATAGTTGATGTAGATGCCCATATCGGCTGTACACATTTAATTTACAAAAGGATACTTCTGTAGGTTGTGAGTTCAAACCCCAGTCGAGTCATACCAAAGACTATAAAAATGGGACCCATTACCTCCCTGATTGACACTCAGCATCAAGGGTTGGAATTTGGGGTTAAATCACCAAAAATTATTCCCGGGCGCAGCCACCGTTGCTGCCCACTGCTCACCTCACCTCCCAGGGGGTGATCAAGGGTGATGGGTCAAATGCAGAGAATAATTTCACCACACCTAGTGTGTGTGTGACAATAGTTGGTACTTATTTCTCTTGTTGCCTTATTTGTATTTGATTTTATCAAATGGATTTATATTATTATTTGGCGCAGCCGGAGGGAATAGAATGAGAGAAAAAAAAGACAGGTGTGACAACCCCCAACAAGCCCAGACGACGGCACGACACCGGGCGTGAAGGATGACGCAGCAGAGCGAATGGGCAGGCCCGGGCCGACTCCTGACAAGCCAACCAACACGGAAATAAACGAGAACGAAGCCGGCAAGTTTGCCAGCCCCGACAACCACCACGTGCACGCGCTGCCACAAGTCACAACAGCAGCCACCCCCCGCGCCGGACCCAACAGCCACGGGCGGCCACACCACAAACAAACGGGAGCAGAAACAGCGGCTGCAATATACCCCCAGACAACCAGCACCACTCGATCAAATCAAAGCGATCGAGAAACCCCGATCGACAACCACACACCAACAGGATCATGAAGACCAGCCAGCACCAGCTTGCCAGTTAGCCCAAACGCCAACTCGCATACAAGAGACATCAACACCTCCCCCACCAAAAGACTCCGCCCCCAACCCACCACACACACCACCGCCCAAAAAACCGAGACAAAGCACCCGCACCAGACAAGAGGGCTTCGCTGCCACCGCATCAAGTCACTGACACAGACCCCACAGCGCAAGGCCGGACCACACGGGCCCACCAGGAAGCGTCATCCGCGCCATGCCACACAAAAAAAATAAAAAATAAAAACCTTGCACCTTCAGCGAGGTCTCTGCCTGGGAATGGTAGGCCACCAGACCGCAGTCCCTGCAGCTCGCACCGGCCGAGGAGGTAATGAAAGGCATGCCGTACTCCTGAACCCCAACCCACCCATGCATGTCATGTGGGAGTGTATAAGGCCCATAGAGTGTCTACTGCAAATCTGGGCAAATTAAGGCCCGGGGGCCACATGCGGCCCATTAAGCTTTTCAATCTGGCCCGCCGGACATTCCCAAATCATTTATTTAGATGTTTAAAATGTAAAGTGTAGCTGCCATTAAGATGTGCAGTCATGTTTTCTAATGACCGTAAGTCATTAGAAAACATGACTAAATCTTTCAATGCTTGGAATCTGCATGATGTACTAGTTACGATGGTCATCTAATTAGTTACTATGGTCATCTAATGAGTTACTATGGTCATCTAATAAGTTACTATGGTCATCTAATTAGTTACTATGGTCATCAAATTAGTTACTATGGTCATCTAATTAGTTACTATGGTCATGTAATTAGTTACTATGGTCGTCTAATTAGTTAATATGGTAATTTAATTGGTTTCTATTAGGGATGATGTTTGATAAGAAATTATCGAGTTCGAGCCTACTATCGAATCCTCTTATCGAACCCATTCCTTATGGATTCTCTTATCGAATCCAGATAGGTTGTTGTATATGGAAAAAAATCCCACAATATTTGGTTTAACAAAAGCTCACTTTTATTTCATAAGAAAAATAAATAAATAAATAAACAAATAAATATTGACTGTTGTTACCCCCCTAAAAAAATAAAATAAAAAAAATAAATATTGACTGTTGTTACCCAAAGTATATTAAGTGGGATTTTTCAGAAAAACAAATATATACAGTAACACAAAAACAACCTGTCTCTGTGATCACTATAGGTGTATAAATAATAATATAGTGTTAAATAAAATTAGTCCCTTGGGCACGAAACTGAAAATAATACAGCTCTCCAAAAAGTGCACTTCTGCTGCTATTGGAACATCCTTCTGGGGTCCATCAGTGTGGCCTCCTCCAGGAATGACTGCACGTCCTTGTCCTGGAGGGAAAAAGAGGGACAGACACAGCATAGATTTAGGGGGGAAATTAGCTGAATGTGAAGACTAGGGTGTCTGTTATTAAGTCTTTAGCATTAGTATGTGGAATTAAATGATGGAATGGATTAAGTAATGAAGTTAAACATTGTACTGATATGATCCACTTTAAGAAGTTGTTGAAATTAATAGTGATTACAAAGTACAAAGAAGAATTATGAGAATTACTTTCAACCTTATTGAAAATAAGATATTCTTCATCTCAGTATATTAATAATGACTGAATTATTTAATTACATATTACAAAACTGTTGTATATACTAATTCACATATGTTATTTTATTATAAAAAGGTCAGTAAATGATGTATATATTTGTAAACGCTCTGATGTGGGAAAGGGGTAGGATTAAATAAGCTTTACTTCTTCCTACTCCTTTTCGGACATGATATAAAGTGAAATGATATGAAACTGTGATGTGTTATGCTGTAAGTGTGTTCACGTACGAAATAAACTAAAGAAAGAAAGAAAGCACTAGTTTATTAGACAGACCTGCAAACTCTGGAGTAGTGTAGGCTACAAGATAGCGTTAACGTTATCAGACACATACAAAAAGGCTAACGTTAATGTTATCAGACACATACAAAAAGGCTAACGTTAACGTTACCGTTAGCCACTGACTATGCTTAGGTAACGTTAGTCTAGCTAACATTACTGCAGTCCTCGTTGACATAAGAGGTAAAGTTATTTTAGCCTAAAGGCTACGAGTGAGCAGATATGGAAATTAACCGGCAACAGTTAACGTTAGTTAGTTATTCACCAGCACTATCACTGGAATTGGCGCTGCAGGTTGAAGCAGAGGAAGAGGGGTTTGCTTCGTCATCTCTGTCGCTGCTTCTCCACGACATTTTTCTCTAACCTTCAGGTTATGTACAGCCTGAACATGTTTCATCATGCTTGTTGTACTTCCCCCCATACATGAGAGCGAAGCCTGGCAATAATTGCAGATAGCTGTTTCCTTCTCGTATTTTTTTGTAAAATGAAGCCATGCCTTGAGGCCTTTTTTCCGGTCCATTGTAGCTTTATTGTCATACGTGTAGCTATGATAACAGACACATGTTTTGGCGTGTTTTATTATACATAGTTTGCTTAACAGTAATATAATATTCTTATACGCTATAAGTGACCAGACGTCCGAGATCAAAACTGGGAATATAATCTCAGAGAAGGGGGGAAAAAAACGGTAAACTATTTTTAAGTTCAAGAAACAATATGATTAGGTTATATATACATGCGTATATCCTACATAAACAATGTATGAATACTTTAGATTTCTATATATCTTAGGGACCTATAGACTGTATCTCTGTTGCTTCAGCAGCAGAGAGTTTATTCTGTCTTGACACTTTGTAGGGACGGCGTGGCGCAGTGGAAAAGTGGCCGTGCGCGACCCGAGGGTCCCTGGTTCAATCCCCACCTAGTACCAACCTCGTCATGTCCGTTGTGTCCTGAGCAAGACACTTCACCCTTGCTCCTGATGGGTGCTGGTTAGCGCCTTGCATGGCAGCTCCCTCCATCAGTGTGTGAATGTGTGTGTGAATGGGTAAATGTGGAAGTAGTGTCAAAGCGCTTTGAGTACCTTGAAGGTAGAAAAGCGCTATACAAGTACAAGTACAACCCACTTTGTATTGATATTTTCTATTACATTCTTCCCTTAAATGATATTGTTTGCAGTGATTGTTTTATATGCATTTTTTTATGTAAGTCGCTTTGGATAAAAGCTACTGCCAAATACTTAAACAAATATAAACACCTGAAAGTCTTTATATCAGCTAAAACCACCAATCTGTTTCACTGTATTCAGAATAAAACCAAATTCTGTTTTACCCAACAATGTTAATATTTGAATATTGTTACTTGAAGACTGGTTACAATTATACTGTTAAGAAAGTATTGTCTTATACTTTGCCTAAAATGAGAATGCATCATAATCAGTGGCGGCTGGTGAATTTTGTTTTAGGTGGGGCTGAAAGTTTGTAAACCAAACCCCTGTAGGGGCGTCATCCTCCCCCAGAAGATTTCTTTGTGATTTTCTCATACAAATATTGAAGATCTTTGCTCCTTCTCAACTCTGTGGTAATATTATTTTCATAAAATACAACCAATAGTACGTTAATGTTAAATCTTACTTGTGAAAAGTAATCCCCCGATTCCTATTTTCAACAGTCCGCTCATTTGAGCAGGAAAACGCTGAACACCAACACATCTTTGTTTTCTACCTGTCAACTGTCAGTTTAGGCTGCTCGCCGGCTCCTCATCACCACTTCACAGCAACCAATGCTGCGTCTACTCATAAGATGTCTATGGTTATAACGTCATTGCAAACACGGCAATCTGTTGCGTCCACTGCAGTTCGCTACCTTATTCATACTTTTTGTCAAGTGATTTTTTTAAGCAGGGTTGCATGAGGTACCTCCACATAACGTTACGTTAGTCAATGTATCACACACAGTAACATAACGTTAGTCAATGTATCACACACAGTAACATTACGTTATTCAATGTATCACACATAGTAATGTAACGTTAGACGGCGGTCAGCAGCACCGCGTATTTTAGCCACCTACAAAAAGACAAACATAGTCAAATAAAGGTCAGTTAAAATGTATACTATATTAAGAATATGTGTACATATTGCATAGGGCCCTGACATCTAAAAAGTACAACTCTGTTCATTGTTATGTTCATATATTTGTTATGTTTTTCATGTGTACGCACACATCAACACACATACAGTATGAGATGAGATCAATGAGATAAGTAAGAACAGGATAGAAACTGCTGTGGAACTAGTTACAATGTAATATGCCATGGAAATACAATGTTAACACTTTTGTGCAAATAAGTACAGTTGCACTTGTTTTTTCAAATGTGTATATTCTGTAAAGGAATGAGTTACATGTTTAAAATGACTGGTTAATAGTGCTATTTTGAAATGCTATGTCACCACTATCTTTTTCCCTGCAATTTCAAATGCACTTGTTTTAATAAATAAATACAGCGTTTTAAAAGCATACACAATCTGTGTAAATACATTAGTCTGTGGTTAAAACGACTTGAAAGGACTCAAAACTCAAAATGCAGGACTTGGGACTTGACTTGAGACTTTCCAGTCTTGACTTTGGACTTGACTCGGACTTGCCTGTCTTGACTCGGGACTTGACTCGAGACTTGAGGGCAAAGACTTGAGACTTACTTGTGACTTGCAAAGCAATGACTTGGTCCCACCTCTGACATATACTATATATACTCTACATTTAAGTGCAGTCAAGAAGGAACATATGCATTATACAGTCTGATGGCTGTCGGTATGAAGGACCTCCTGTGTCGTTCCGCGTTGCATTTTGGGAGTCTGAGCCTTCCACTGAACGTACTCATTCTCCCCGCAAGGTCCGAGTGTAGTGGGTGGGAGGTGTTGTCCATAATGGCTAGGAGTTTTGCTAGACTTCTCCTCTCTGACACCACCACCAGAGAATCTAGCTCGACTCCCACCACGTTACTGGCCTTCTCTACCAACTTGTTCAGTCTGTTTGCGTCTATATACTATACTATAGTGGCCTCGATAACGGGAACCGGTTCTCAAAAAGAGATTTGATTATTTCTTTTTTTCCCCTACCTCAGGGGGGGAACTCGACAGGGTGGTTGCTGGTTGTTCCATCTCCATCATTGGGGTCCCTGCGGGTGGGGTGGGTGGTTCCCGTGCCCCCGTGCTGGGCGGTCCTGCGGCGGTCGGCTTGGATGGGGTGGCCGGGGGGTCCGCGTCGTGCTCTCCAAGGGTGGGGGTGGGCTCGTGGGGCCCGGTTGCTGGTGGGGCGGGGGCGGTTTTTCCGTGTTTTAGCCTTCATAGTTAATATTGTAAATCCCACATTCTTTATTTTCATGTACATTCTGGGTGTCTCATTCAATAAAAAAATATAAAATTCCATTTTGTTTTTTAAGGCGGTCTGTCATAACGTTTTTAGCATTCAATCAAACATTATTGTAAGGTTTTGTATTAGTGTTCCTAAAAATAGATATACCGGCCCCCAGATAAATTTGTTTCTCTAAATTTGGCCCGCAAGTCAAAATAATTGCACAGGCCTGGTCTACTGTGTAGTTAAAATTAGGATGTCAGCCGTTACAACAGACCTCCAGTCCCTATTGATGTGTGTACTGTAGCGTGAGGGAGATATGTATGCTTATGGGGACTAATAGTGTGATTAAAATTGGGAGACATTATGGCCATGGTGGGTCCCAACCATGCCCCCCAAACCCTAAGTGTCTAATATGCACCTAAAATTGAGGGATGGATGAGCAGGGGACAAATCAGGAGGACTGGAGCCCCATAGAGGCATCCTCATCCCCTGTCACACCCCGCCTGGGGTGAAGGTAATGTAATCTTTGCAAACCAGACTTTCAAATCAAGGATGGCAAGGCACGCAGTTGGTAACAGTTTACAAACATTTATTGAAATCCCAAAAAGTGTCAAAAGGTGAACAACAACAGGAAGAAACAACACTCACAATCTGTAACAGTAATAGAGGCAATATTAGTATCTTATATATATATATATATATAGTACATTTATATTCTAAATACATTTCAAAGTTGCATGCGTTAAATAGGCCTATATAATTAATCAAAATAAGCATATTAAAAATAATCAAATAATCAAAAGGTAAATCATCCATTATAACAAAATACATGTATTCACAATCAAAGATCAATAATCAAATGTTAAAGTAAATAATTAAATAATCAAAACAGATTTAGCAAAATCAATTAGCAATCAACAAAACTCATTTAACCGGTTACAACACAACATAATCTCATCATCAAAATAATCACCTCAGTAGATGTTTGATGCATGGAGACCGAAACTCCTGCTCAGGACAGAGAACCTCCTCTAGCAGTGACAGACAGCAGACTGTCAGAAAAATGGCATTTTCCAATTTAAATAGCCCATAGCCCCCCCCCCCCCCTTTTTTTTTCACCTTGATTTAAAATATTTAATCTGTTTTAGTCGCAATTATTTTTTATTTTTTTTATTGTTCTGAAAAAGTAGAGGTTATGGTATTTCATCATTGTAAATATAACTAATACAGTATTAATTACATGAAGTTTATTTATAGAGCACAATTAGTACACAAGGCATTAAAGTCAAATGTTATTTTATCATTCATCCATCAGAAATGTGATTAAAGGTTAAATCAATAAAGTACTGCATTGGCTCTTGCAGTAATTGTTTGTCACTTCAGTCAAATATTATTTTGTGGTATTACTTTTCCTTTTAACAGAAAAGTGTTCATATTCACCATGAATACACATTACCATTTTTAGTTGCAGCTGAGGAAAAAAAGACAGCCTTTTCTGCCTCTGGTTGCTATGGTAATTCCTAGGATCAGCGCTCCTTTGATCATGTCTTTTTATTGTGGTCGTAACTCAGAGACAACATACCGTATTTTCTGGACCATAGGGCGCACCGGATTATAAGGCGCACTACCGATAAGCGGGTATATTCGGGTCTATTTTCATACAAAAGGCGCACCGGATTATAAGGTGCATTAAAGGAGTCATATTATTATGGTTATTTTCTAAATGTAAAATACTTCCTTGTGGTCTACATAACATGTAATGGTGGTTATTTGCTCAAAATGTTGCATAAATTATGTTTTACAAATCATCTTCAAGTCACTTTCTGACAGTCTCTTCAGGATGCACCGTTTTGTGGGCGGTCTTATTTACGTGCCTCCACTTGGACAGCATCTTCTCTATGGCGTCACATTAGTGCCAAAATTCCGAGCGCATAAAACTGTTATCGCGCGCTGATTCTCCACTTCGTGCGCGCGCGCGACACCCTTTTGCGCGCGCATGGTGCCTTTTTGCGCGCGCGGTGCCTTTTTGTGCGCGCACGGTGCCTTTCTGTGCGCGCGCCGTCTCGGTCTGTGCGCTGTCATGTTTCGTTTTGGCACTTTGGGGGCGGGTATGCTTAGACGGCCCCTTCTTTCTGATTGGTCAGGCGAAAAATTCTCAGAGCCAATCAGAAGTATAGCAGGGCGGGTCATCATCAATATGTATCAAGATTTACGGAGGAAGAAATGGATAAAAAAATGTTGCGCGCTGATGAAGGTTATTTCATACCACATAAACACAATACAGGGTAATACAAAATGTGACCCAAATAAATAATAAGACAACAACACCATAATCACATCTTTCAGCCAGAACTGGTCCACCAGCAATAACATCCAACCATAACATTATTTTATATTTTCACTTCTTCTTGAACATTTGTTTTCTAATTTATGGAATTTCTTTTGATTCAGCCATAAAATTAATGAAATAATCTTTGAATTTTGTTTTTAAAATGTTAAAAATAGCCTTTTAATAATGTATTCTGAAACAGTTTAAAATAATCAGAGAATTGACTAACACTGACCCTACACAACTATGTTGCACAATTAAGTCTTTTTTTTTTAAAGCGAAAGAGGTAATTTCAACAGGTACAGCATCCTATGTCATATCTACATGTAATAAGATTTGTAACAAGGCAAACCGTTTGTAAATTGGTCGAAAATCGAGCAAGTTATGGTAATTTAATTAGTACATGTACCATTGACATCAATGTAATGATTTAGGCTAGCTGTCCGAGGTAAGATGGCTACAACGTTGCTACGCTGGAGAATCATTGGTCATTTGAAAAATGCTCAGAGCCAATCAGAAAGGAGGGGCCGTCTAAGCATACCCGCCCCCAAAGTGCCAAAAAGAAACATGACAGCGCGAGGAGAGATGCCAGGAGTACACAGAGAGCGCACAGACCGAGACGGCGCGCGCGCAGAAAGGCACCGCGTGCGCGCAGAAAGGCACCGCGCGCGTGCAAAAGGGTGTCGCGCGCACGAAGTGGAGAATCAGCGCGCGATAACAGTTTTTATGCGCTCTGATTTTTGGCACTAATGTGACGCCATACTTCTCCCCGTCATCTTTGTTGTAGCAGTGTAGCGTGCAAGGACAGGGGTGGAAAAAGTGTCAAAAGATGGAGTTAACTGTTTTAATGACATCCACACTTTACTTCAATCAATAATGGAGCAGCATCTCCTCATCCGTGGCTCACTATTGCAACAACAACGCCCAAAATGTGTCCCGTGACCGGAACTCTATAATAACTAAAGTTCTTTGGGTGAATAATGTAACTGTTGCTACTAGTAATTATTATAATTTGTGTTATTTCTCTAATAACAGAATAATAAGTTATAAGTTTCATGAAAAGGGAATTCAAATCAAAATGCATAAAAGTTCATAAGAAGGCTATATTTAAGTTACTATGGTTAAAAATGTAATTTCATGCCTTTTTGTTAAGTTTGTGGGCATACTTTTATTTTGAAGTGTCTCGTTTGGTCTGTCGTTTGATGTAAGGAAGCTACTTCCGGGTGTGAGTAAACATTTTTGATGCCATGTGAAGGCAGAAAGAGAGAGACTGACTGTCCCAAAGACTAAAAAGTGTCACAAGGACTCTTAGCGTTTGGGCTATAAGAGCCTGAAGATCTCAATTTCCTCCTAAAAGAAGCATGCAGGCCAACGAGGTATATGTTTGTCACTTCTGTTTGTATTTACTTCAGTAAAATGTTCGATCCACATGCTGTGCATGTTGTTATTTTTACGTTTATAACGTGCTTTATTTTATTTCAGTTTTCACGGTGAATTTCAAGGGAAAGGAAGCCTTCAAATAAATCAGTTCAAGAAAGCCATTGTGTCTGTGCTATTTGGAGGGAGTTACAAATAATGTAAACTCACTATACCGGTATGTTTTAGCGCTTTCATGGCGAGTTCACTGACAGATATAAGTAAGAACTTTACACTACTTTATATTAGAAATGGCAACAGTGGAGGATGAATGTCACATAACAAGAAGATAGAGAAAAAGAAGCTTATCGACTACGGTGTCGGCACAGACTACAAAGGCGTAGGTACGCACATTTTCAGGACTTATGCAGATCTCAAATACACATCAGCAGGTACCAGAAGGTAAGATAAGTTGCTTTTGCAAAACAAAACGCCGGGTAATATGTCTTACCTTATACACACACCATAATAATACTCCTATGTTGAAGCACAGTACAATCCATCAAGCGGTGTGGCTTCATCGCTTACCAAAGTCCTACTAAAACATTTTGGCAGATTTTTGAGCGCTGTGTGTAATGTTCTATATTTTCAATGGAACATTTCAAGTTTTGGTGTTGTTTACTTGAGTCATCTTGCAGTTTTACATGCATCTCTTATGTGTGACTGCCATCTACTGGTCACACTTATCATTATACCATGTACCAAATAAAATTGCTTGGAGGTTGGTAAGCACAACCAGAATTATGCCGTACATTAGGGGCACCGGGTTACAAGGCAAATTTTGAGAAAATTAAAGGATTTTAAGTGTGCCTTATATTCCGAAAAATACGGTACTCAGAATATATTGAACTAATTCAAATCAGCTGTTCTGGAACCCGACACTCAATTTCCTATCCTAAGGTAAATCAACTCTCAATCTTCAGGTTTAAATCCAGTTTTTGAACTTAATACCCCTCGGTATGATTCACAACTTTATTATTGTAATGCTAACATTGTTTTTAGCTTTGGTTGCATGTATGTGATTTGAGCATTTTAAGTATGTGTGTGAGTGGAGCTGTAACATCCTAAGAGCAAAGTTTGCTGAGAGAAGGAGACCATGCCACTGCATGATTGAATTAAATGCTCTACAAGGCCTTTTCCATCTTTGTCTCATTCAAGGACTTTCACATCACACTCACAACCTCCAAGCTCAGTAAGGCATAATAAGAAAGAAACATAACTTTGGGATCCGAATTTCTTTATTTATTACACCATGCATCGCTTAATGTTTACGTCAATGAACATTTTCAAATGAGGTTTTCCAAAAATGAATGATTCTGTGGGCTGACGGATTATTTGTATGCATCGCTGGTAGCCTCAAGGCTACAAAAACAAGGTGTGCAGAGAAACCATCAACAGTGGAATAGAAGGGGAGAGAGTGGAGACTACATAGCTCTCACAGTCTCTCATCCCTCACAAAATGTGCAATTCTGAAAGCTCTTTGGTCAGTTCTCTCCCACTACCTGCCCACTCTCTCATTCTGCATCCGTCCCTCACCTTATCCTTGTAGCTGCTGGGCTGCACGCTTGGAGAATCAAAGTGCTCCAGGCGTTACAATACTCATAATATCCACACTCGCTTTGAGAAAATATCAATTGCAATGCTGTTTAATAGAGGCTAATCCAGTGTTTTTCAACCACTGTGCCGTGGCACACTAGTGTACCGTGAGATACAGTCTGGTGTGCCGTGGGAGATTATCTAATTTCACCTATTTGGGTTGAAAATATTTTTTGCAAACCAGTAATTATAGTCTGCAAATGATGTGTTGTTGAGTGTCGGTGCTGTCTAGAGCTCGGCAGAGTAACTGTGTAATACTCTTCCATATCAGTAGGTGGCAGCAGTTAGCTAATTGCTTTGTAGATGTGGGAAACAGCGGGAGGCAGTGTGCAGGTAAAAAGGGGTCTAATGCTTAAAGCAAAAATAAACAAAAGGTGAGTGCCCCTAAGAAAATACATTGAAACTTAAACTAAACTGGCTAAAAAGTAAACAAAAACAGAATGCTGGATGACATCAAAGACTTACTGAGGAGCAAAGACGGTGTCCACAGTGTACATCCGAACATGACATGACAATCAACAATGTCCCCACAAAGAAGGATAAAAACAACTGAAATATTCTTGATTGCTAAAACAAAGTAGATGCAGGAAATATCGCTCAAAGGAAGACATGAAACTGCTACAGGAAAATACCAACAAAAGAGGAAAAGCCACCAAAATAGGAACGCAAGACAAGAAGTAAAACACTACACACAGAAAAACACCAAACAAGTCTAAATAAGCCAGGGTGTGATGTGACAGGTGGTGACAGTACACCTACTTTGAGACAAGAGCTATAGTGATGCATGCTTGGTTATGCTTTAAAGCAGGGGACTCCAAATTTTTTGACTCGGGGGCCGCATTGGGTTAACAAAATTTTGCCGGGGACCAGGCTGTATATATATATATATATATACAACTCTCTCCTTTGAGTCACACATTAAGAGTGTTACTAAAACGGCCTTCTTTCATCTCCGTAATATCGCTAAAATCCGTTCTATTTTATCCACTAGCGACGCTGAGATCATTATTCATGCGTTCGTTACGTCTCGTCTCGATTACTGTAACGTATTATTTTCGGGTCTCCCTATGTCTAGCATTAAAAAATTACAGTTGGTACAAAATGCGGCTGCTAGACTTTTGACAAGAACAAGAAAGTTTGATCATATTACGCCTATACTGGCTCACCTGCACTGGCTTCCTGTGCATTTAAGATGTGACTTTAAGGTTTTACTACTTACGTATAAAATACTACACGGTCTAGCTCCGTCCTATCTTGTCGATTGCATTGTACCATATGTCCCGGCAAGAAATCTGCGTTCAAAGAACTCCGGCTTATTAGTGATTCCCAGAGCCCAAAAAAAGTCTGCGGGCTATAGAGCGTTTTCTATTCGGGCTCCAGTACTATGGAATGCCCTCCCGGTAACAATTAGAGATGCTACCTCAGTAGAAGCATTTAAGTCCCATCTTAAAACTCATTTGTATACTCTAGCCTTTAAATAGCCCCCCTGTTAGACCAGTTGATCTGCCGTTTCTTTTCTTTTCTCCTCTGCTCCCCTTTTCCTTGAGGGGGGGGGGCACAGGTCCGGTGGCCATGGATGAAGTGCTGGCTGTCCAGAGTCATGACCCGGGGTGGACCGCTCGCCTGTGCATCGGCTGGGAACATCTCTGCGCTGCTGACCTGTCTCCGCTCGGGATGGTGTCCTGCTGGCCCCACTATGGACTGGACTCTTACTATTATGTTGGATCCACTATGGACTGGACTCTCACAATATTATGTCAGACCCACTCGACATCCATTGCTTTCGGTCTCCCCTAGAGGGGGGGGGTTACCCACATATGCGGTCCTCTCCAAGGTTTCTCATAGTCATTCACATCGACGTCCCACTGGGGTGAGTTTTTCCTTGCCCGTATGTGGGCTTTGTACCGAGGATGTCGTTGTGGCTTGTGCAGCCCTTTGAGACACTTGTGATTTAGGGCTATATAAATAAAGATTGATTGATTGATTGATTGATATATATATATTTATATATACATGTATGCATTGTCTTTATAATCCGTTTTGTCATTTAACATTAATTAACATTGATGTTCATCAACATTTAACATTGTCACGTTATCGATGGGAAAATTCATTTTTAGACAATATGATTTGCCTGAGCGGCTAGGAGACACCAAGAGCAACAAGCGGTAGAAAATGGATTAGAAAGGAAAGATTTAAAAAAAATAAAATTAAAATAAAATAAAATAAACCTTTTTTTTTTTTTTTACTTAGGACTACCTGTGGGCCAGATTTTGGATGCTGGGGGGCGGATCCGGCCCGAGGGCCATAGTTTGGGGACCCTTGCTTTAAAGTCATATCCAACAATTGCGACAACAACTTTTTACTGTCAACTGAGTTTGTTTTTTTATGATTTCTGCTGGTGGTGTGCCTCCACATTTTTTCAACGCAAAAAATGTGCCTTGACTCAAAAAAGGTTGAAAAACACTGGGCTAATCAATCATAAAGCTGAACAGATACATAAATAATTGTCTGGTGCAAAATGTGTATTTCTGGTCTTGTCACCCGCTCCCGGGAAGAAGGGCGACACGGCAGTGTGGTTGGATCAAAAGAGACGCTTTGTTGAACAAAAAGTTGCTATTTTACAAGCGAGCATTATTATACAGAACTGCAGTACCCAGAGGTGGTCAGGTCAAAAAAATTAAGCACTCCCAACTTGGAAGAGCCGAGCCACTGTCTGGGTGTGTTAATTCAGGAGAGTACAACCTGACCAAGTAAGGAGATGTTTGTGTGTAAGTGACTGGGAAGACAACAGATGTATACTATAACTTGTAGGTTGACATTTAAGATAAACATGGAGTCTCTCCTCCAGGATAGAGCTATCACTTTTGCATTCCGAAGTCTGAATTCATTGCCTCTTCTCGTGAGAGAGCTAATTCCGGTCTATGGCTCCTTAATTTATTATGGGATCAACCATTTTTTACTTAAACCTGGTGGTTCGCTTTCTCCAAGTTGAATACAAACATTCACCATATGTAGAACATAATATGAGTTAATTGAGTAATTTCAATATACTGTATATCAGGATTTATGATTTGGCATATAAATGATATAAGAACCATTTGAAAGGCTCCTAATTTAGCCGCGCACGTATGCGGTAACGTATTGCGTATTGTTTTCTCAATACGATTATTAATCTACTTGCTCAATCACTGTTAATATGTAATTACTTTCCGTTGTAACATGTTCTATCTACACTTCTGTTAAAATTGTATAAACACTTAATCTTCTTTTTTTTTTTTGATACTTTACATTAGTTTTGGGCGATAGTACAAACTTGGGTATTAAGCCAATACCAAGTAGCTACAAGGGCAGTATTGGCCATACCAGTTTTCATACTTTTTGGGATCATTAAATCATAACATTTTTGTTCGCAAATGTAATTTGACAAAAAAAACAGGATAGCCGTGTAACAGTATCAATTAGTTTTCAAATTATTTCATTTTCCCTTTTATTACATAAATAATGTATGATAAATTCAGTCGTGCAAAATAACTACTACGGTATGGGCTCTTATTTCAAACAAAAAATATTTTTTGATTCTAAAAAAAAAATCGATCTAATCACTGTAGTACCGGCCATATACCAATACTGTACTTAGTATGATTACTGTTGATATTTGTGTCAATCCGCACACCTTTGTTTACAATAAAGAGCTCTAACTTATTATTTGTCCTCTAGTCCTCCTGTGATAATGTTAGTTGTAAGAGAGGCTGTTTATTTTACTTAAAACGTCGCGTTTGCCTAAAATGATCAAATATGTAAATATTACATCTTATTATACATGTGTCTGTTACTATATTACATTACATCATATATATATATATATATGTTGTGTAACAGAGAAGGGAAGGAGGCGACAACCAGGGCAGGACTGCGGTTTAGAAGGTTTATTTTAAACCTTAGATGAATACGTGGCGTGTGTATGCTACTCAAAGTGAATGAGTGTTGACTATGTGTAATATTAATAATGTAAATGTTACCAAGGGTTGTTGTCAGCAAATGTTGGTTGTATCTTTCGTCGTTATCCAAGGGGGCAAGGCGAAGAGGCAGTTCGTGGACAGGCAAAAGGTCGTGGGCAAGAGCAGGGCAGTGTGGTCTGGGTCCGAGCAGGGAGGTCGTGGATCGGGGAGAGCAGTCAGGAATCCGGATGGGTGTCGAGTGACAATGCACAATCACGGCGGACAGGAGAGTCACTGTGGAAAATACAAAAGGGCATGAACCAAAACACGGAGAGAGAGAGAGAGATCATAACAAGGGCGAGGAAATCACTGGGAAAACAAGGGATGCCAGACGTGATGCTTACTGGAAGGTTAGCGACGTTCTGGCAAAGGTTCCTCGGGTCCGCTGGTCTTTATGCTGCTCCCCCTCGTCAAGTCCAGGTGCGCTGATAATTAATTGTTTGCAGGCTTGTTGCTGTGTGGGCGTGTTGTGCTCAGCGCGAGCAGAGGCTTGTCTGAGTGTGCTGCCAGCAGAGGGGTTAAGAGAGGTGCCTGCAGCTGCAGAAGAAACGTGGGTTCGACTCCGCGTTATGACAATATAAAACCTAAATGGAGGTGTTTAAATGCTTTATAGGCAGAATAGTGCTGCTCCCTTAGGCTCCATTGTAAGTGGACTTTTGATCGCATTTATTTAATATTTAGAATGCATTAAAAAAAATACATCTGTTGTCATGTCTTTCATAATGATTGTGAACGATAGGCAAAATTCCCCAAAAAAGTCCACTTCCCCTTTAACTAAGTGAAGATATTTAAAGTAAGCATATGTTTGGACTGTAGAACAGACTCACACAAAATGAAATTTCTCCCCAACTTCGACATTTGAAGTTCTTATGGAGGTAATAATGTTAATGTAACTCAGAGTGTACATATGGAAGACCCAATAACTGTCATTTAACAGGGGACACCCTACAACTCCCTCTGCGGGTCCACACACCCCACTGTATGTACAAACCCTGTTTCCATATGAGTTGGGAAATTGTGTTAGATGTAAATATAAACGGAATACAATGATTTGCAAATCCTTTTCAACCCATATTCAGTTGAATGCACTACAAAGACAAGATATTTTATGTTCAAACTCATAAACTTTAATTTTTTTTGCAAATAATAATTAACTTAGAATTTCATGGCTGCAACACGTGCCAAAGTAGTTGGGAAAGGGTATGTTCACCACTGTGTTACATGGCCTTTCCTTTTAACAACACTCAATAAACGATTGGGAACTGAAGAAACTAATTGTTGAAGTTTTGAAAGTGGAATTCTTTCCCATTCTTGTTTTATGTAGAGCTTCAGTCGTTCAACGGTCCGGGGTCTCCGCTGTCGTAATTACGCTTCATAATGCACCACACATTTTCGATGGGAGACAGGTCTGGACTGCAGGCGGTCCAGGAAAGTACCCACACTCTTTTTTTACAAAGCCACGCTGTTGTAACACGTGCTGAATGTGGCTTGGCATTGTCTTGCCGAAATAAGCAGGGGCGTCCATGAAAAAGACGGCGCTTAGATGGCAGCATATGTTGTTCCAAAACTTGTATGTACCTTTCAGCATTAATGGTGCCTTCACAGATGTGCAAGTTACCCATGCCTTGGGCACTAATGCACCCCCATACCATCACAGATGTTGGCTTTTGAACTTTGCGTCGATAACAGTCTGGATGGTTCACTTCCCCTTTGGTCCGGATAACACGATGTCGAATATTTCCAAAAACTATTTGAAATGTGGACTCGTCAGACCATAGAACACTTTTCCACTTTGCATGAGTCCATCTTAGATGATCTCAGGCCCAGAGAAGCCGGCGGCGTTTCTGGATGTTGTTGATAAATGGCTTTCGTTTTGCATAGTAGAGCTTTAACTTGCACTTACAGATGTAGCGACGAACTGTATTTAGTGACAGTGGTTTTCTGAAGTGTTCCTGAGCCCATGTGGTGACATCCTTTAGAGATTGATGTCGTTTTTTGATACAGTGCCGTCTGAGGGATCGAAGGTCACGGTCATTCAATGTTGGTTTCCGGCCATGTCGCTTACGTGGAGTGATTTCTCCAGATTCTCTGAACCTTTTGATGATATTATGGACCGTAGATGTTGAAATCCCAAAATTTCTTGCAATTGCACTTTGAGAAACGTTGTTCTTAAACTGTTTGACTATTTGCTCACGCAGTTGTGGACAAAGGGGTGTACCTCGCCCCATCCCCTTTCTTGTGAAAAACTGAGCATTTTTTGGGAAGCTGTTTTTATACCCAATCATGGCACCCACCTGTTCCTAATTAGCCTGCACACCTGTGGGATGTTCCAAATAAGTGTTTGATGAGCATTCCTCAACTTTGTCAGTATATATTGCCACCTTTCCCAATTTCTTTGTCACGTGTTGCTGGCATCAAATTCTAAAGTTAATGATTATTTGCACAAAAAAAAAAGTGTATCAGTTTGAACAACAAATATGTTATCTTTGTAGCATATTCAACCGAATATGGGTTGAAAGTGATTTGCAAATCATTGTATTCCATTTATATTTACATCTAACACAATTCCCCAACTCATATGAAAACGGGTTTTGTATGTAGACTTTTCTTTGGCCCACCCCAATAATGATATTAATTTTTTCTGCTTACAGTAAATAAAAACAACTTGACATAAAAACAAGACTAGTGTGTTGTTTGGGAACAGTTGATAATAGTTATTATACTTTTGCAAATGTTCTTGTAATCAGAGCATATTTTAGGTATATTAGATCAGTGGTCCCCAACCTTTTTGTAGCTGCGGACCGGTCAACGCTTGAAAATTTGTCCCGCAGACCGGGGGTGGGGCGGGTGATTTTTTGATTTTTTTTTTTATAGAGAAATACAATCATGTGTGCTTTCGGACTGTATCCCTGCAGACTGTATTGATATACATTGATATATAGTGTATATATTGTGTTTTTATGTTGATTTAATAAAAAATAAAACAATTAAAACATTTTTTTTTTTCTTGAGCGGCCCGGTACTAATCGGTCCGCGGCCCGGTACCAATCGGTCTGCGGCCCGGTGGTTGGGGACCACTGTATTAGATGACCACTGTGATGTGTTGCCTGTCAGCTGTTCTTATAGGCGTGGCCGACCAGGCAGACCTGTCAAGTCTACCTGCTTGATGGTTAATGGAGGAGGGAGTCCCAGGTATGCTCATTCATCCCGATTGATGGTTTCCTTGGGCCGCTTCCTTAGTTTGATAGCCTCCTTAATCCATCGTTTGAATTTGTTACTTTCTGTGCCGATGATTTTGCCGCTGTCCCGGTCCATGATGTGGTTATTTATTTTGCAATGATCTGATATGGCTGATTTTAAGATTTCCGGTTTGGCTTTTTGTTTTAGGTTTCTTGTAAACCTTCCCGTCGTCTCTTGGTGTTACAAACATGTACTTAGGCATGTACCTTGGTGTTACACACATGTACTTAGGCATGTACCTTGGACACAAGAATGCTTCAAATTTATAAAGAAGGCAAGGGTTACAGTTATTTCACAACAGGTCAGATTTCCTTTATGTTTGTATTTTCATGATACCATATGGTGAGGTCACCATATTTTAGCTACATTAACTTGTTTTTTTCTCACCAATATCCAGCAGTCACATACCTGGTAATTATATTTAGCAATATTTGGTATAATAAGTTTCCGTCACAATTGTGCATGTATTTAAAATACTTGATACATCATTCATTTTGACGCGGTGGAGTCCCACCCCTTGAAGGTGTAAACCAATCACAGCCAATAACGTACTTTTTCAAGAGACAAAAATGACGTCACCACAGTGCGACATACCGGATAGAAACAAACGCTTGGAATAGCTTTCTATTGAAGGTGCACATGTAATAAATCATCATGTTTTAGTTAGTGGAATTACATTGTAGGTTCAAGTCTCCGCGAAACACCCCGTCCCGTGCCGCAACAACAACGTAAAGGGAGTGAATGCTAAGTGTGTGAAGCTAATTGGCTCCTCTTCATTAGAGGTATGAGTTGTAGACATGGCGGTGAAGGAGGTGGAAGGAGCAGGCGAGGAGGCTATCGAGACGGAAGCAGGGAAAGAGCCGACAGAGGACGCGGGTCCAGCGGGAGCTCAAACAACGTTGACGAGGACCAGGCTGCTAACCGCCATCCATCACACCTGAAAGGACGGGAGATCGGCTTGTGGTACGCAAGATACGGAGCTGTGAAGAAGAAACATGCTGAGCGGAGATCGGTATGTTAAGTTAAAGTACCAACGATTGTCACAACATTATTGTATAATTTAGGTGGATATACACTATATTGCCACCTGCCTTGACTCACATATGAAGTTGAAGTGCCATCCCATTCCTAACCCATAGGGTTCAATATGACCTTTTGCAGCTATTACAGCTTCAACTCTTCTGGGAAGGCTGTCCACAAGGTTGCGGAGTGTGTTTATATCTTCTGGGAAGGCTGTCCACAAGGTTGCGGAGTGTGTTTATATCTTCTGGGAAGGCTGTCCACAAGGTTGCGGAGTGTGTTTATATCTTCTGGGAAGGCTGTCCACAAGGGCGCGGAGTGTTTTTATATCTTCTGGGAAGGCTGTCCACAAGGTTGCGGAGTGTGTTTATATCTTCTGGCAAGGCTGTCCACAAGGTTGCGGAGTGTGTTTATATCTTCTGGAAAGGCTGTCCACAAGGTTGCGGAGTGTGTTTTATATCCTCTAGGAAGGCTGTCCACAAGGTTGCGGAGTGTGTTTATATCTTCTTGGAAGGCTGTCCACAAGGTTGCGGCGTGTGTTTATATCTTCCGGGAAGGCTGTCCACAAGGTTGCGGAGTGTTTTTATATCCTCTGGGAAGGCTGTCCACAAGGTTGCGGAGTGTGTTTATATCTTCCGGGAAGGCTGTCCACAAGGTTGCGTAGTGGGTTTATATCTTCTGGGAAGGCTGTCCACAAGGTTGGGGAGTGTGTTTATATCTTCTGGGAAGGCTGTCCACAAGGTTGCGGAGTGTGTTTATATCTTCTGGGAAGGCTGTCCACAAGGTTGCTGAGTGTGTTTATATCTTCTGGGAAGGCTGTCCACAAGGTTGTAGAGTGTGTTTTTATCTTCTGGGAAGGCTGTCCACAAGGTTGCAGAGTGTGTTTATAGGAATGTTCCACTATTCTTCTAAAAGCGCATTGGTGAGGTCACACTGTCACGCCCCGCCCCGGATGAAGGTAATGTAACCTTTGCAAACCAGACTTTCAAACCAAGGATGGCAAGGCACACAGTTGGTAACAGTTTACAAACATGTATTTAAAACCCAAAGTGTCAAAAGGTGAACAACAACAAGAGGAAACAAAGCACCCAACATCTACAACAGTAATAAATAGAGGCAATATAAGTATAGTATATTATGTATAGTAAATGTATATTCTAAATCAATTTCAAAGTTGCATGCGTTAAATAGGCCTAAATAGTTCATCAAAATAAGCATATTGAAAATAATCAAAAGGTAAATCATCCATTATAACAAAATACATGTATTCACAATCAAAGGTCAATAATTTAATATGTCAAATTAAAGAATTCAATAATCAAGACAGATTTAGCAAAATCAATTAGCAATCAACAAAACTAATTTAACCGGTTACAACACAACATAATCTCATCATCAAAATAATCACCTCAGTAGATGTTTGATGCATGGAGACCTGAGCTCCTGCTCAGGACAGAGAACCTCCTCTGCCAGTGACAGACAGCAGACTGTCAGAAAAATGGCATTTTCCAACTTAAATAGCCCATAGCCCCTCCCACTCGCTGGGACCAATTTGACAAGGGAATTAAGAACACACACTGATATTGGTGGAGAAGGCCTGGCTCTCAGTCCATCCATCCATCCATTTTCTACCGCTTATTCCCTTCGGGGTCGCGGGGGGCGCTGGAGCCTATCTCAGCTACAATCGGGCGGAAGGCGGTGTACACCCTGGACAAGTCGCCACCTCATCGCAGGGCCAACACAGATAGACAGACAACATTCACACTCACATTCACACACTCGGCCCAATTTAGTTTTGCCAATCAACCTATCCCCAGGTGCATGTCTTTGGAGGTGGGAGGAAGCCGGAGTACCCGGAGGGAACCCACGCAGTCACGGGGAGAACGTGCAAACTCCATACAGAAAGATCCCGAGGCCGGGATTGAACTCACGACTACTCAGGACCTTCGTATTGTGAGGCATACGCACTAACCCCTCTACCACCGTGCTGCCTTCCTGGCTCTCAGTCTCTGTTCTAATTCATCCTAAAGGTGTTTATATCGGGTTCAGGCCAGTCAAGTTCGTCCACACCAGACTCTGTCATGCATGTCTTTATGGACCTTGCTTTGTGCACTGGTGCACAGTCATGTTGGAAGAGGAAGTGACCCGCTCCAAGGTTGGGAGCATGGAATTGTCCAAAATGTTTTGGTATCCTGGAGCATTCAAAGTTCCTTTCAGTGGAACTAACGGGCCAAGCCCAACTCCTGAAAAACCACCCCACACGCGGGCTAATTGGAAGGTCTCAAGAAGTTTGGAGCTCTGTAGCAACTGACCGTGCAGAAAGTCTTTGCACTATGCGCTTCAGCATCCGCTGACCCCCCTCTGTCAGTTTACGTGGCCTACCACTTGGTGGCTGACTTGGTATTGTTCCCAAACTCTTCCATTTTCTTATAATAAAGCCGAATGTTGACTTTGGAATATTTAGGAGCGACAAAATTTCAGGACTGGGATTGTTGCACAGGTGGCATCCTATGACAGTTCCACGCTGGAAATCACTGAGGCCCATTCTTTTCACAAATGTTTGTAGAAACAGTCTTCATGCCCAAGTGCTTGATTTTATACACCTGTGGCCAGGCCAAGTGATTAGGACACCTGAATCTGATCATTTGGATTGTTGGCCAAATACTTTTTGCAATTAAGTGTATGTTTGTTTTGCTCTGTTCCAATTAGACTATTGTGTTCAACCAGCATCATCTGTCATCGACTAATTAGGACTTTTCACAAGCATTTGTTGTCAAACTCTTTCCCCCCCTGCATGTATGTAGCGGGCAGTGGTCCAGATGGATGAGGCCAGAGAGCAGAACATCATCAAGCTGCTGGATTCTGTCCAGAACGACCAGTCGGGTGCACAACGACCAACAAGAGATGCAAGAGCCTCTGCTTCCCACAGCTGGCGTACACCTTCTAACAAAAGTGGTCATTGGTGAGAACTTCTACATAGCATAACGTGATGAGAAAACTCCAAATCTAGGTTGTTGAGGCTTTCAATGTTTATTTGATGCAGCTACTTTGATGGAGACATGCCCGAGCAAGTTAAACAGAAGGCTGACATGAAATCCGAGGAGGAAGGGTAAGACAAATGTGAATATTTAATGTAAGCACCGTTGTTGTCTAGCACTGCTTCTATACAATTTTTGGGCATGGAATTCATCAGATCTGCATGGGTAGTTAGTGGAATCCTCATCCACTTCTCCATCACCGGTGCAGCTGGTGGATGTTCTGCTTGAGGATGCCCCAGAGTACTAAATTGTGTTCAAATCTCGAGCCATACTTAGTCATTCCATCACACCCTGTTTCCCCAGCGAGACACTTTTTGTGTTTGTTGGGAAACTGCCACGAGGCCCAGTATCCCAAGGAAGGAAATCATGATTTGTCTCATGATGCTGCAGAACATATTGGAGTTAATGTCTCTCAATATACTACTGCAGTTCACTTTATTAATGTCTCTCAATATACTACTGCAGTTTCCCAGTACTGACTGCAGTCAATGCTACTATCAACAAGCTTGGCTTAATTATCTTGATCAGTGGTTTACAACGTACCACCTCAGAAAAAAGTTGGTTCTCCAATTACCACTATATTGAACAACATTAAAATACAATTGCGTAGTAGGCCTAAGTATTCATTAAACACAAGGCCAAGGTTTTATTTACCAAGTGTATTTTTGGCCTCTGTCATTACACACAGTTTAAACAATAACACTGTGTTTTAGATATAGGGAAATAAAAATAAAAACCTGTACTTTAAATCAAGTGATTATTTAGCGTACCACCAGATGGTGCCCGCGTACCACTGGTGGCACACTTACCCAAGCATGTGATTTTTCCATCTATAGTCGGAAATCCGTCTTTTTTTTATCCCTGTAAAAATATAACAAAAATATTTTTTGCTTTTTCCGACCCACGTGTGTTAAAATCTTGATCCGTCACCTTGCCATACCTGCCAACAACTACGGTTTTCCTGTAATGTGTATGGTTTTTGATAATCCGGTGGTAAAAACTACAATTTCCATTAAAAAATATTAACGTAATAATCAAAGCTACTTAGCGAAGCAACCCCACAGGCAGGGGCCAAAATATACGGGAAACATCAATGATGATTGCTTGGTTTACGTATAAGAAAATCCATGACTGGTTGGTTGGTTAATAGTTTAGTTGAGTCTTTATTTGAAGGGACAATGCTCAAAAACATTAAGCTCAAAGACAGATATGTGCTGTACCAGATTATAGCTAAATAGCTCATTTCCATCTGCAGTCCCTGGTTACCTAAATTAAAGATAAACAAAAACATGCAATACAATTATAACAATAAAATCACACTATAGCATGTAATCAAATTAAGAAAAGTCATAAAATGCCCTTTCATTGACACATACCGTATTTTCCGCACTACAAGGCGCACCGGATTATAAGGCGCACCTTCAATGAATGGCATATTTTAAAACTTTGTTCATATATAAGGCGCACCGCATTATAAGGCGCACCGCATTATAAGGCACATAAAATAGACGCTACAGTCGAGGCTGGGGTTACGTTATGCATCCTTTAGATGGAGCTGCGCTAAAGGGAATGTCAACAAAACAGTCAGATAGGTCAGTCAAACTTTATTAATAGATTACAAACCAGCGTTCTGACAACTCTGTTCACTCCCAAAATGAATAAACAGCTGTTTTATTATTTTCCCCAAGGTAAAGTCAGTGACGTGGTGTTTTGTTTATCTTTTAATAACAGCAAGGTATAACATGTAGTGCAACATTTATATCACATAGTGGAGGGGAACTTTTCCCTGATTCAATAAACACTTAAAAAACAGTGATACTGTTACGGTAAATCAAACGTTAGTGCAATCACAATATAGTAACACTCAAAATAGTGCAGAGCAATAACAATATATCAATAACTCAACGTTGCTCAAACGTTAATGTCACACACACACAAAATAAACATGTAAAGCTCACTTTATGAAGTTATTCCTCATCCACGAATCCCACGAATTCCTCTTCTTCAGTGTCCGAATTAAACAGTTGGGCGAATACGGCATCCAACATGCCGGCTCAGTCTCGTCGAAGTCGTCATTAATCGAGTCAGTGTCGCTGCTGCTCTATTCCTGTGTTCTACTGCGTGACTGATTGTCTTAAGTTTAAACTCTGCGTCGTAAGCGTGTCTCTTAATAGGAGCCATTTTGGGGTCTTTACATAAACAAACAAATGGAAATGAAACAGCACGCTTCGCGCAGTCATATATCCCCGCGCTTCTTCTTCTACGGGGTAAAATGAAGTCGGCGGCTGCTTACCGTAGTTGCGATTGATTGATTGATTGAAACTTTTACCTGTTGGAGGCTCAATATTGGTCCATATATAAGGCGCACCGGATTATAAGGCGCACTGTAGGCTTTTGACAAAATTGGAGGTTTTTAGGTGCGCCTTATAGTGCGAAAAATACGGTACTTAATATACATTACAACCACCCCTCCTTTACATCATAACTAGACAATACATGCTCTTATTCACATCTGTCATCATTTGCAAAAACAACCACACACACCTCACAGTTTACAACAAAATGCTCTCATGGATAAATATAATACACATTAAGTTGATGTGTCAATCATAGTGCCCACCTTCGTGACCGTGTGAGCAACTTTGATTGCTCCAAAGCCACTTTTTAACTTCAATTGTGAATGAAGAGTAATCTGTTAGACTTTTCAAGTTTATTGTGAGGTCGTTCCATTCCTTTATGGCTTTATATGAAAAGGCTGATTGTGCAAAATATGTTTTACATCTTGGTACGCTACACTGCCCCCTGGTGGAGGTTTGTGTGTTTCTAGTTGTCACAGCAGATGTAAACTGGACAAAATGCTTAAGTGGCGCTGGTGCAGTGTTATTTAGGATTCGTTGGGCCATTCGTATTGATGCTAATCTTTGAATGTTAGCTAAATTTAACAGTCTATATTTTTGGAGAACTAAACAGTGAAGGTGGTGTTGTGGTTTTCGCTCAAGGATTTTAAGCGATTGTTGTGCAACGTTTCCAATGGCCTCAGTGTCATTTTGCTTGCCTGAGACCAACATGTTATACAATAATAAAAAGGAGACATAATCATTGCATTAAAATAAGTTTGACCTGCCTCCAGTGTTAATGAATTCCTGATACATTTGAACATTTTGATGTTGACTCTGGCACATCTGTTTGATATGTTCTTTAAAGCCAAGTGTTGGCTCTAAAATGACACCCAGGTAACGATACATTTTGTATTGTTTTCTTAACAGTTATATTTGGAAAGGATGACATTTTATATTTGTTTACAAAATACATTGTTGCCGTTTTCTTAATATTTTAATGTAAGACAAGAGTCATGTAGCCATCTTGCCACCTTCTCCATGGCTGCTGGAAGTTTTCTGGCAACCGTTTCAGCGTCCTTTCCCCAAGTATAAATAACCCTGTCATCTGCATAAATCTGGATATTTACATCCTCACATACAGATGGCAGGTGGTTAATATAGATGGAGAAAAGAAGAGGGCCGATATTAGAGCCTTGTGGTACAGCCTGTCTAAATACTACATTTCATTTACATTGGTGTTTTACAACAAGACAGTAGCTGACATTTTGTTCATTGTTTCTACTGTTTATATTTTGACATTGAATAGTTGAATCATTTTGAAACATAAACAACATGACTGCAAGATATTTGTTATTTCATGCTATAAATCACAGGTGGCTATTCAGATAAAGGAAGTTAGCTTATAGAATAAACATTGTTTGTACTGTTTGTTCCCCCACTAGGACACAAAACCTGCATTCCCCAGACCCCCGGCTTATTTTCAGTCTTTTTCATTAAGTTCAAATTGTTAGGACTTGGCAAGAATGAGGACTTAGTTGCAGACGGGAAACGTTTGACGAAGGCTTTTATTCTGCTGTTTTCTATTAACTCTCTTTAGACAGAGTGAATAAACAAATGGCTACAAACTCTATACTTGATATACTAGAGTAAAAAGGAAACGTAGCACAGGGCGTAAAACAATAAACAGAAAATACAGTATAGCTCGGTTTGTGGGGCGGTATAGCTCGGTTGGTAGAGCGGCCGTGTCAGCAACTTGAGGGTTGCAGGTTCGATCCCCGCTTCCGCCATCCTAGTCACTGCCGTTGTGTCCTTGGACAAGACACTTTACCCACCTGCTCCCAGTGCCACCCACACTGGTTTAAATGTAACTTAGATATTGGGTTTTACAATGTAAAGTGCTTTGAGTCACTTGAGAAAAAGCGCTATATAAAATGTAATTTGCTTCGCTTCGCTTCACCTCAGGAGAGGTAAGAGCATGGAGAGGAGCAGCTATTGCGCTGAAGCTTCTGACAAACCGCCTGTAAAAGTTAGCAAAACCCAAGAATTTCTGAACCTTCTTGCGGTTGTCAGGTGTAGGCCAATCGGCCACAGCGCTAACTTTAGCCGGATCCATTTGCACTCTTCCAGGAGCTACAATAAAGCCCAGGAAGGAGACAGTGTCGGCATGAAAAACACTCTTTTCAGCTTTAATATACAAGTCATTGTCCAAGAGTCTCTTTAAAACCTGAGTTACGTGGACTTGGTGAGTGTCACTGTCAGGTGAATAAATCAATATATCGTCAAGGTAGACGTACACGAAATGGTCCAGGAAGTCTCTTATAGTAAGGGAAACGTCTGAAAATCTGGGAACTAAATCGTTACCAAGAAATCTCTTCACCAATGTGTTTCTAAAGGTGTCTAATAACATGTCCTAAAAAGTTGAAATTCAACTCCCGGGGGAAACCTCATACAAAACTGCACAAAGTCGGGGTACCAATAACTGATTTTTTGAAAATTTAAAAATGCTTAATTTGGCCTTAAGTAACTTGTGAGGGGTCAAACAAGGTTTTTTTTTATGATCCTGAGTTCATTTGTAGCATTTGTTTTTACTACAACTATTCCTTAGTGGAAAAACTGCCACACCCTCTTTTGCATTTCCATAAAGTTGCATTTATTACAATTCGTTTCACATTAGTCAGAGCAAACAGTGGAATGCTTGATGAGTCAATGTCTGCCTCTGAGTATTCATCATAAATGCCATCACCATGAATAGCATTCTTGCAGGTAATGCCTTGACAGACTCCACAAGCTGAGATGCACTTGACGCTATTCTTTTTGCAGCTGCATCGCCGGCTGCTGCAATCTCCATGGCAATTGCAGCTTGTGAACTGGAGTAGCTCTTCAGGAGCCATGGGGTCTAAAGTTGGAACTGGCTCATAACCATGAACACCTATTGTCCATCCATAGTCACTGGGGTCCAGAGACATGCTCTGTAGAAGGAGCCAGTCCCGAGTCTGTTGGTAGACACGGAGCGAAGGCTGTGCTTGTAACCAGGCAAAGTTTCCAGTTCCTTCATTAGTTGACAGTACAGCCGTGCACCTTTGGCATACTGATGATGGCCTGCAGCTGCAAAGATGTACAGCATCCAGGTAGCAATGCAGGACAGGTGCCCATCGTGGTCTGCAAGCCGCTCAGTTCGGATGAACAGCCTAATAACATTTACCATGTGGTGGTACTGCACCCAGAGTGCAGGTGTTCGTCCCCCTTTGGCGAGTCTTTTGAAGGTTTCTTCAAATCTCTGCTCAAACAGTACCACTACTGGATCTGTGTGACTGGCTCCCATCTTCCCATCAGCTACCATCTCCATAAAGGTCCTCATTCCAACAAGCTCCTCCTCAGTGAAGGCATGTTTCATGATGTGCTGATACATGGCTGCACTAATGAGGAGGTGAGCACGGATTGCCTTGTCAAAACACCCTCCATCCAGGATGTGGCTAGCTGTCGTACTCCCCGGATAAATCAGCTGGATCAGCTCTAGTAGTCCAGAATCCTCCATGATGTTACCAATGGATCCAAGGTAGGACTTCAGCAGATGAAACCCGCCCAACCTCGGAATGATGGGTAGATTGGCCTGCTTAATAATATCCACAGCCTTCAGCCAAATCGGAAGATCGAACGTCACTATAGTGACCTTGCCTGCAGAGAGCCGGATGCACTCTTTGAGAGTGGTGAAGATGGTGTTGTGGTCATTAGGGTCACCATCGATGACTGGGAGGAAATCAATCTGTGTGCTCTGCTTGACATTATCAGAATGGATACTCTTCATCCATCCATTCCAGTTGGTGTGTGGGAAGTCAGGATCCTGAGCTTTGATCACCCACCCTGCTGCCCAGAGTATATCACCCAGTGTGAGGAGTGGCTGGCTATGTATAAAAGAGGAGAGTTCATCAATGGGAAGAAACGTGATGGAGTTTATTTCCTTCTGTTTCATGTTCATGAATGGAAGAATATTCACTTCAGCTTGCTTCAGGAGCTTAGCTTTAGCAAGGGCCTTCAATTTTACCCTCTAGACAGCTGCTGTTGTCCGCGGACCTGGCAAAGGTGGTGCCGGAGAGGTTACTTTGATCCAACCCATGGAATGCAAGGGAGTGTTTCCATGAATAGAGACAATGTTTAAATCTATATTATCCCCAACAAACTGAGTGACTGCATTGCTTGCTTCAACAACACCCATGGAGACCACCTGATCATCACTTTCACTAGCTGTCGGAACTGATATATCCTCAAGTGCAGCATCTACTGCAACCTCATCATCGATCTGATCATCTGTATCTGGGATGCCATCTCCGTTCCTGTCATTAAGGTAGCAGTATTTGTAGTTTTGGTGCATGTTTGGTGCTAATGTTAAACTCATAACGTCCTCACACTGAAATATCAATCAACTACAGCAACCATCACTAAACACTGACTTGGCCTATTCATCATGTCAAACATTAAAGAATAAACTATTATCTTTTTTATTTATTTTTTATTTTTTACATATACCCTGCATGGTATGTATGAGTAGGGGGCATTGTCGGGATGAGGAAAGAAGGCCATTTTTCCACCAGGGAGTGGTCTTGGTGAAAAATTAATACTTGCAAAGAACTCAGAATATTGAAGAACCCCTAGTTTGACCCCTCACAAGTTACTTAAGTCCAAATTAAGCATTTTCGAATTTTCAAAAATCGGTTAATGGTACCCGACTTTGTGCAGTTTTTTACAAACTTTACCCCAGGAGTTGAATTTCAACTTTTTAGGACATGTTACTAGACACCTTTATAAACACATTGGTGAAGAGATTTCTTGGTAATGATTTAGTTCCCAGATTTGCCAAATATTCCATAAGATGACCTTACTATTAGAACTTCATTGATCATTGCTTGGAACACGGCGGGGGCATTAGTGAGTCCGAAGGGCATGGCCCTGCATTCATAGTGGCCGCTGGGTGTGTTGAATCCGGTTTTCCACTCGTCTCCCTCTCTTATTCGGACCAGATGGTAAGCGTTGCGTAGATCCAGTTTGGTGAATATTTTGGCCTGTTGGAGTTGGTCGAAGACAGAAGACATGAGGGGAATAGGGTAACGGTTCTTGATGGTAATGTCATTGAGTGGGCTGTAATCAATGCAGGGTCTTAACGACCCGTCTTTCTTCTTCACAAAGAAGAACCCTGCACCTGCTGGCGATGATGACGGGCGAATCAAGCCAGCTTCCAGTGATGCCGAGATGTAATCGTTCATGGCAGCCCTTTCTGGACCAGATACAGAGTACAGACACCCCTTAGTAATAGTGGCACCGGGAAGCAGGTCAATGGCACAGTCGTAGGATCGGTGGGGCGGAAGTGACCGGGCCTTTGTCTTGCTGAAGACTTGTCGCAGGTGGTGATAACATGAGGGAACGGATTTCAGGTCCGGAAATTCTAAATCTGTGGCAGGATTGGCAGAAAAAAGATTAATTTCCTTGACACGTTTTTCCTGGACAGTAGAAAAAACAGTTCTTGGTGCATTGCCTTCCCCATTCGCTGATCTCCCCTGTACCAGCCATGGATGCCCCAAGATCAGGGAATGAGAGGGTGAAGTAATCAAGTATGGACTAATCTTTTCCTGATGGCAGTCAATATTAATTTGGACAGGTTCACTGATGTGCGTGATGGTGAAAAGCTCCTTACCATTCAGAGACCTGACTAATGGGTTTACCTAACGGTTCTGATTTGAGTCCTAGTCTCCTGGCTAAACCCCAGTCCATCAGACTCTCATCTGCCCCAGAGTCTATAAACGCCTCTAGATCTGTGGTCGTGTGATGAGTGATCGTGATCTTGATGAGAGTGCGTGGCATCTGAGGTGCAGCCGGAACGTGGCTCACCACCTGGACACACTTGGCCGGACATGAAACGACAGGATGACCGCCCTCTCCACAGTAAAAGCTCCCCTCCATCAGCCGCTTGCGTCGCTCCTCTGGGGTCAGTTGGGCTGTTCCCAGCTGCATGGGCTCCTCCTCCTGATCAGTGCAGAGGTGAGGAAGTAGCTCCGGGGATGAACGCTTAGTGGTCGACCCGCTAGGTGCGAAAGGACGGGTGCTTCTTCCTGCATCAGCTGGTCCCCCACCACGCTGTCGTTTCAGCTGGGCTAGTCGGTTGTCCGTCCTGATGGCGAGTGCGATGAGGGCATCTAGGTTGTCGGGTAGGTCCAGGGGAACAAGGAGATCCTGTATGGCAGTTCCGAGCCCCTTCAGAAACACGTCATAGAGGGCCATGTCGCCCCATTCGCTTTCTGTTGCTAGCGTGCGGAATCGAATGGCGTAGTTGCACATGGAGCCGCTGCCCTGCTTTAACCTGCTTAGCTCTTGCGCATTTTCTCTGCTGGAGGACACTGGGTCAAAAGTCTTAGTTAGAGCAGCTTGAAAGTCTGTGAATGAGTGGCAGAGTGACAAGTTCCTCCCCCATTCGGCGGAAGCCCACGCCTTGGCTCTATCCGTAAGGTGTGAAATCATGAATGCGATCTTGGAGCGGTCCGTGGGAAACGCATAGCGCATCAGCTCATAATGAATAGCACAGACTATCAAAAATGTTTTGCACATACCGGGATCTCCAGCGTATGGCGCCGGAGGAGCCAGCTTGCATCCGGCTGTGGGAGGAGGTGTAGGCAGCGTGGGAGTGGCACTTGGCGTGGGAGGCTAAGACGCCGGATCCGGTCGAGCAAACTGCCCGAGTCGGTCTTGCAGCTGGGAGGAGAGGTGACCCATGTGCGCTGCCATCGCCGACTGAAAATCCTCCTGTCGGACGAGCCGTGATTCCTGGGCGCGCAGGATCTCCGTCAGTCGTTTGGCCTCTGCTGAGTCCATACTGGCCAGAGTGTAATGTTAGGACTTGGCAAGAATGAGGACTCAGTTGCAGACGGGAAACTTTTGACGCAGGCTTTTATTCTACTGTTTTCTATGAACTCTCTTCAGACATAGTTAATAAACAAATGGCTACAAACTCTAAACTTGATATACTAGAGTAAAAAGGAAACGTAGCACAGGGCGTAAAACAATAAACAGAAAATCACTCCAATGGGAGGAAAAAAACATTAGCAAAATTTACACTGATCTAATAACAAAAGCAACAACCTTTGACAAGCTACACAAAAGGAAAATCGCTCACAAAGAGGAAGAGACAAAACGCTATAAACAGAAACTACTCAATAAAGATTTAAGAAAAATCTACAAATTAAAGCGCTCCAAGAGGAGGGGAAAAAAAGGCAGAGCACAATGAAATTAGCTCAAACAAAACTAACCAAAAACTTCAGCAAATCAAAATCACTCTTTTTCAGAGGGTACAGAGAAATCAAAGAATAAATCAAGGCAATACTCAACAACTTGGATGCGACTGTGGAAGACGGCTGGAGGTACACGACGAGACGAAACACTCTGGCACAGGACAGGAGGAAGACGAGACATTTATACACATGAGGGAGGGTGACACAGGTGGGCACAATCAAGCAATCAGGAGAGACATCAGACCAGTGAAACAGGAGGAAGGGCAAGTGATCTGAAATGAGAGGGAGAGTTAATATTTCAGAACAAAACAGGAAATGACAAGACCACATGAAACCAGACAAAACTTCACCCAGGTGTGACACAAATCACATGCCTGCTTACCACAGTTTGAGAATCACTGATCTAAGTCATGCAAGACACGATAATCTTGGTGCTCACTTGTGTTGCCAGCTTTTTAGACAATAATGGCTGTAGGTTAACACATTTTCAGGCAACAGCAAATCTGCACTGCTATGCAATCTGTACACTGACTACTCTTTTCCAAGTTTAATTTCTTTTCAGATGAAATGTGAGTGGTCCAATCACTAATCAATCATTTTCTTTCACTTAGTTTCATCTCTCAGGCAGTTGAAGATGAGACTCCTGACACGTGGGATGATGATGATGATGATGATGATGACAAGGAGGAGCAGAAGCAAGGGGAGGAGGAGAAAGAGAAATCAAAGAGAAATGACAAAGATTTTGAGTTTTTACTTCAGAAAATAGCCAGAGACCATTCACTGGATGAGTCGTTGCGGAGAGATCTGCAGAGGAAAAAATCACACCCAGAGTACAAGGAGATGCTGGTGAGCATTAGTGAGAGGCTGACATTTCTCACCGTGCTGTCAAATGCGTGCTTAGATGCTTTTGCTTTTTCTTATTAGACATTTAGAGAAAAATTGCCATCCTATGGAAAAAAAGAGGTTTGTTTTTTTGTTCATGTATACATTCTAAAATCACCAATCTTTCTCCTTAATCTTACCTCATTTTGTCTGTCTCCCACCAGGAGCTGGTCCAGCTGATCAACTCCAACCAAGTCCTGGTTGTGAGCGGTGAGACTGGCTGTGGGAAGACCACTCAGGTGACCCAGTTCATTCTAGATGACCACATCAACCGAGGCGTGGGTTCAATGTGTCGGGTGGTTTGCACGCAGCCTCGTCGCATCAGCGCCATTTCGGTACGTCACCTGGAGATGTCCCCGGCAAATTGAATTCCCTAACAGTTAAACAGACTCGGCGTGTTTACGTCCACATAGGTAGCACAGCGTGTGGCGGCAGAGAGGGCAGAAAGTGTTGGCAATGGAAATTCGTGTGGTTACCAAATTCGCTTGGAAAGGTGAGTGTCAGAACTGAGAGCACATGCATAATCATTGCATAACACAATATCAGCCTCTGGCCACACATCTCTAATGAGATTATGCATTTTGGTTGATGTTGTGGGAGTATTCATTTACAATGATTTTATTATTGTGGTTGTAAATTGCAGTGCATTAAACAGACATTTTCCCCATGTATATGAATCACCCAAAATAGTTGGGTTTCATTAAAATCATGCAGCTGTCTGTCACTAACATTCTGGCTTGATATTAAGTGTTGGAAATGAAAGCGCCATAAATGCAAGTTGTGGAAGCGCCAACTAGTACAATGTATAAAGGCAGAATGATACGGGATATGAAAGTAACACAGCTGGAAGATAATTATTTGTGACTGTCGGAAAATAACGGCCTCCAATTTTTCCCCCAAAGTAATTGTGTGGTGTTCTTGTCTCCTGTAATTGTAGATGTTACTGCCGTGTGACAAACTTACATATTTTAGACTAAGCATCTGTAACCTGTTATATCAAACATATTTTGTGTCTGTTGGAAAATGTAATTATTTTTTTCTCTTTTCCCCAGCCAGTTACCACGGAGACAAGGTTCGGTCCTGTACTGCACCACCGGCATTATCCTGCAGTGGCTTCGCTCAGACTCGTGAGTTTTCCTCATCACATATTCTTCTCTTACTTTTCGCTTTCTGCTCTTGGCTGCTCCATCTTCCCTTTGTGTCACTCTGCTTCATTGACTTGTGCTTGACTCGGCTGTCAGTGCAAAAAATCATTATTATGGCTCCCCATCCTTTGAGGCAGACTCAAAACACTGTTAACTCATCCCCGCACGTTCGTCTTTGCATTACGAGTATCGAAACAAGAGTGCCAGCTTTTATTGTTGTCTCATTTGTACTCATCCCGAAATTGGCACGACTTTAGCAATCGTGATTCATTTTAAATTTTTTGTTGCATCATGTTTACACAGTAGCTGACCGAGAGGTTGGTACAGTACATGTATACTTGTCTCTTTCTGTACGGTAGAAACATTTTCAGTCCAGTGTGCACAAACATAGATGAGTGCACAGAGGTACAAAATACAAATGGCATCATTTTAAATCGCAGTTGACATCCCCGACATGTCTGAGGGAGCTACATTTGTACAAAATGCTAGATGAGCTAGCTACTCAACATTTGAAGTCATTATTACTGTATTTTCCGGACTATAAACCGCTACTTTTTTCCCAAGCTCTAAACACTGCGGCTTATACAAACGTGCGGCTAATCTAAGAATTTTTCTTTGCTTACGGCTAAATGATGGAATGGATGAAGCAAATAAATCAAACAATGTGCTTAAATTAGCCACTTTAGAAAACTGTTCAAACTCAAAGATTTTATAAAGTACAAGGAAGCATAATCCTGATAAAGATCTTGAATCTTATCGTACAATAAAAAACTTGTTCATCTTATAAAGGATGAATAAAGACATCAATGCATTTTCTGTTTTGTTTAATCAGCCGTGTTACAGGCACCGTTTGGAAAAAGGAATTTAAATAAACATTTACAAAATCTTTCTATGTAATTATCTAATTTCACAAAAAAATAGTGGGTGCGGCTTAATACTGGTGCGGCCTATAGTGTGGAAAATACAGTGTATATATTTATAATCATTTGTGTAAAAATGTTGGTGTGATGTCCTCTTAGCCCTTTAAAGATCCAAATTTATGCCAGCCAATTCATCAAGCAATTTTGGCTGTTTAGAATAAATATAAAAGTAGAATTTGCCAAAGGATATTCATAAAAATGTAAATCTGATTTAAATGGTAAGGCTACACAAACACCTGCATTTTTTTCTAATGATGAACATTAGTCTTATTGAAATCCATTTAATTACAATTTTGATCCGTTAATATAAACTAAAGTAATTCTTATGCTAGGCTTTCTCTTAGGAGTACAGCAGAACCTCGATGATTGAACTTAACAGGTTCTTCAACAGGGTTAGTAAATAGAAAAGTTTTCATATTGAAGCAAATAGCTCCATAATGTAAACATGAATAATGGAACATTTCACCTCAAATAAACCCCCATAAGATACAACTGTTAACAATGTTTGAGCAAATCAATGATGTACATTTCTAACATGTTCCTTCCTTCATTCTGACAATATAATTGCATTTGTGTAAGTATATCTTTTTTTAAAGTTAATTTAAATTATTCACGCAAGTAATTTACTGCAGTTAATCAAATGTTTTTAATGTGATTACACTTTTTCTATGATTTTTCAGCACAAATTAAAATACAATACCATAAAAATAATTATATTTACAGCTAATTTTAGGGAGATGCCTATTTGAGTGAGTTTTTTGTGTTTGTTTGAAATAGAATAACTGAAAATCAATGTTGCTCCCAGTTTTTTTTTACGCATCCCATGGCATAATAGTAATAATAATCAGTAAATACATATATAGAAATGTGTATATTTATATACAGAAATGTAATTTTATGGAAATTATTTTTAAAACACGTATCAAATCAAATCAAACTTTATTTATAAAGTGCTTTTCATACCTAAAAGAAATGCAACGCAAAGTGCTTTACAAAGTTAAAAACAATACCCCGTGCTGGAGCCTTCCCAGCTGCACTCGGGCGAAAGGCGGGGTACAACCTGGACAAGTCGTGCGTGCGTGCGTGCGTGCGTGCGTGCGTGCGTGCGTGCGTGCGTGCGTGCGTGCGTGTGTGCGTGTGTGTGTGTGTGTGTATGTATGTATATGTACTGCTCCTTCGCTTGGAAAGGAGCCAGCTTAGGTGGTTGGGGCATCTCATGAGGATGTCTCACGAGCGTCTCCCTCGGGAGGTCCTCGTTGCATGTCCCACTGGGAGAAGACCCCGCGGCAGGCCAAGGACCAGATGGGGGGATTACATCTCCTCTCTGGCCTGGGAACGCTTCGGGATTCCCCAGGAGGAAGTTGCTAATGTTGCTGTGGAGAGGGAAGTCTGGGGGTCTCTGCTAGAGCTGTTGTCCCTGCGACCCCATTCTGGATAAGTGGTTGAAGATGGATGGATGGATATGGATATGTATAATCAAATCCCCCAAAGTATAATAGATATTTCATGTGTATATTTCAGGTTGAAGCATTAAAACAAATAATATATTTCTTGGGAAGCTGACACTTTTTCCTCATTAGAGAGAAAAGAGTGAGGAGATTTAAAGGGCTATAAAAGTAAAAAATTACTGATAATTATTTTGTTACTAAAATCCCATGTACTTTGTGTCATTGTACTGTATATGTACTATAAGAAGCCATTAAAACTAACTTGGTCTCTTATTTGACTCAGGCGCTTATCGAGTATCAGCCACTTGGTTTTGGATGAGATTCACGAAAGAAGTCTCCACTCTGACGTCTTGCTCACAATTGTCAAGGACCTGCTCAACTTTCGAGAAGACCTTAAGATCATCCTAATGAGCGCCACGCTCAATGCGGAGAAATTCTCTAAATATTTTGGTATAAGATGTGTGACATGTTGTATTTTGTAGATAAATAATTTGTGAAGTAATTAGTTTGCTCCTCACCTATTGTCAATTTTTTTAGACAACTGCCCCATGATCCACATCCCGGGTTTGACGTTCCCAGTGGAAGAGTTTCTCTTGGAGGACGTGGTGGAGATGACAAGGTAAGAGCATTAACTTGCACCTAACTTGACTCTGTTCCATCTTAAAATGAATAACTTATTTTTGCCAGATATCGTCCAAAGACTAAAGACTGTCGCCCTGCGTGGAAGAGAGGCTTCATGAAGGGGCATCACTCAAGACCTGAGAAGGAGGAGAAGGAGGCAGAATACAAGGAGAGCTGGCCTTGTTATGCTCGCACGCTACAAGCTAGGTTAGTAGAGGGCTTTTGCTATAATAATAATATTGTCCTTGCTTCCTTTTATTTCAGCTGAAAAATGTATATCCTGTTTTCCCACAGATACTCTGACAACACAATTACTGCTCTTGAAATGCTGGACGCTGACGACAAGATTGACCTAGAGCTAATCTTGGCACTTATCCGACATATTGTGCTAAACGAAGGGGTGAGTTTGCCCCTTTCATACTCACCGGACACTTCATTAGGTACTGTACAGCTACACAAGTATCACACATTCTGTATATTTATTATTGCCATATTTACATACATCTTTTTTACATAATAAAGTGTGCGCTGAATCTGATGTCAGATGCCGTGCATTTGTCGGAAGACAGATTGGAAGAACAGCTTCCAAGCACATTGCGACATAAGATCAGAAAACATGTCTTTGGTAGCAGATCTGTGCTAATGACAACATGCACAAATGCTCTCCCACTGCATCCTCATTTTCTTTTTCCCCCGTCTCCAGCTCTTCGTTGAGTCCCTCTTTTCTTTAGTCGTACATACAGTATGTAGTAGTAATTTAAGGTTTGCCTTCTAAATCATGAATGCATATGGGTGACATACCGGTTTTATACTTCATACCAGTATATTTTAAAAACCGATATGTATTTGGGACAGTACCGCTATACCGGTATATATTATATTTTCATGCTACGTTACAGCCGCTTGCTGTCCTTTTCTTTCCCTCTTTGGCTCACAACTCCGCCCCTTGCGTGTTTATTGAGGCTTCTCTGTGATGCACATTGACGTGCTGAGCCTGCACATCAAACTTTTTTTTAATGACGGCGGTTAGGTCATTGAAATAAGAAAGTGAGGCTCCCAAACACAAGTGATTAACGCAGAAAAGCGAAGTCATTAGCCCTTTCCACAATAAAGCACGTCTGTCGATCAGCCATTGAAACAGCTGATTCACTGTGGCATTGACAGACAGCAAAAAGGGAAACGACTGATTGTCCATGACGGACTCTTGAATGAAGGATGTGACCAGCTGTCTTGATTGTGTTGGTTAATTACATTGCTGTGGTTCATGATTAGAAACCCAAGGTAATGACATGCAGGCATTCATAGACATTCCTGTTTAAGAAATCGTGAGTCACCACTACACATGCTCCTGTTTTACTTACTTAAATTGTAGTTAATACAACACTCCCACAGAGTGATAACGGTAGATAACTGGTGATAATAATGAGACATAATTTAAAGCCCCGCAGTGCTGGCAGATAAGAGTATATTTTTTTAATGTCTGCTTCCCCTGAGGAGATGAATTTCAAAGTTATTTTTAAAGCACAACCAGCTTATTATCATCCTGATTTTTCTTTTATAATATGGCTGTACTTCGATAAGAGAAAATATAAGATAAAAATAGACTGACTCTCACCTCTAACATGGTTGTAGAGTGGCTCTAACATGGCTCGAACATGATTTTAGCCTGGTTCAAACATGATTCTTACATAAAGGTTTATTTGAAATAGGGACAGATACAGAAACATAGATATCTGAAACAGTTATCCAATGTATGCATCATAGTGTTTGTAGCCAAGCTAATTTACAACACTTGTCCCCAACAACAACAACAACAACGCAGATCCAACATCATTAAAATAGGAAAAAGAATAAGGCAAAGATGAGTCGATAATAATGATAATAGTAATAATACAGACAAAGTGCAAACTAGATAAAAGCCAATAATAATAATAACACAGACAAAGTGTTATTATTATGGCTCTAACATGATTGTAGCATGGTTTTATCATGATTCTAACATGGCTCGAACATGATTTTAGCATGGTTCTAACATGATTCTTACATGGCTATAACATGATTGTTGCATGGTTTTAGCATGAGTCTAACAGGAGTCTAACATGGCTTTAACACAATTTAAACATAGTTCTAACTTGGCACTAACACGGTTCCAACATGGTTCCAACACAAATTCCAACCGGGTGAACATGGCGTCCCAATGAATGTGGCAGGTTATACTCCATGAGGACCACATCTTAATTTGGTCACAATCCTAATCCTTATAGAATATAATGCCCTATTGCCATCAAACATGGGAGCGTGACAAATATACGGGTGGCTACTCTGTTTGGTGCAGTTAAAATAAAAGAAAAACAATAAATAAAATGTTAAAAAAAAATACATAAATACCAGTACAAACAGCATTGCAAGAGTGAAAAACAGTGTAAACTGTTGGGACAGATTTAATATGCTAATCCTTAGTTACCGTGCTTCTGCTGTATTTTGTTTCTTGTTGAAGCTTTGCTTTGTTCCCAGGGTCTACTTCTTAGTGCCACCACACCTTTTTGTTTCCTAACAGGACGGTGCAATCTTGGTCTTCCTGCCCGGCTGGGACAACATCAGCAGCCTCAACGACCTACTAATGGCGCAGCAGATGTTCCGATCAGGTAATCACACACCAAGTGTACGCCATTAATTTAAAGTCAATAATATTAGAGTATCATTGTTATTTTATATTGCAGGGGTCCTCAAGTACAAATCTTGAAGGTCCACAAATGTTTTTTTGAAACAGGCTGGGTCCGTTTATTATCGGTCAAGCTTATATAGTAGCAGGAGGTAGGTAGTAGTTTAACATTTTCTTAAAATTAACAAAAATAAAATAAATATCCAATAAAATACATGAAAGATTTTCTTTGAAACAAAAATAAATAAGAACTTAAATAAAACTTTCAGTTTTAACAAAAAATAACTACTTTTAAACACAACCCTCCTATCCCTGGTAAACAAATGACCTCAACAGATCTCATTCATGTGCAAATATAACTATGGTACAGTACATCCCCATTGTGTAAAACACAGCTGCTCAATGGGAGAATTGGGCTCTTGGGGGTGAAGCCAAGACTTTGAACTTTGGCACAAAAGGTGTGATGGCTAGGCGGAGACACTGATCCAGGTGTTCATTGGTCAGTCTGCTGCGGTACTTGTTCTTCACAATGTTCATTGTAGAGAAGGCAGACTCACAGCTGTATGTTGAGCCAAACATTGTGAGGATGTGACAGGCCATCTTATGCAGCAGAGGGAACTTGGAAGGAATGACCAGCTTTGACCAGAAGGTGATGGTGTCACACTGAGCCTCTTTCAGTGCGACACTTTCTTGGAGGTCAATGAGCTCAGTCTGCAGTGAAGCAGCTCTGGCCCATGGGAAGACTTGTTTTGCTTCTGCGGAGAACGCACTCACATTTCTGATCAGGAATGGGTTTTCAATGAACAGCAGGACTTGTTTTCCCAAAATGAAGCCATCAAAGCGAGTCTTGAAATTTGCAATGAGTTTTTCCAAGAATTCCAAATGGCACTGATGATCTCCCTCTCCTTTGGTCAGTTCCAGAAGTTTGGGGAAGTGGAGCAGTTCCTCCTGTAGATACACAGTTTAAATATATATTAGGAACAATGCTTAAAAATAGGTATGAATTATCAAGTGGAAGAAAATAGTGTGTGGTAGAAAATAATAATAACAAATTAGTTACCTGTATGTCACTTTTGAAAAGCTCCAGCTTCCTCTGGAAGGCACGGACTTCTGACATCAGCTCACACACTGTGTTCTTCTTCCCCTGTAGCTTGAGATTTAGGTAGTTGAGATGGGAGGTTATATCAGCCAAAAATGCCACAGCTTCCATTTTCCCAGCATTTTGCAGAAATTCTAGGAACTGTTTTGCTTTTGCGCTATTTTGCGGGACAGAAACACTTGCAGCTCTTCTCTAATGGCCCAAAAACGCTCCAGGACCCTGCCTTTGCTCAGCAATCTGACGTTGTTGTGCACGAGCAAATCATCAAAAGCAGCATCTACCTCTGTTAGGAATGTGCGCAGCAAGCGGTGCTGCAGTGCAGATGATGCTCTAAAGAAGTTTGAGTTTCATCGTTGTTGTCATGATTTCAGAGTACACTTCTCCAAGACTTACACAAAGGACAGACTGGTGGATTATGCAGTGATAAGATATCAGGCCAGGGTGGTGTTCTCTCAGACGCGGAACCAGTCCCTTCTCTCTCCCCAACATGGCTGGAGCTCCGTCAGTAGCAATGGACACAACTTTCTTCAGATCTATCCCTTTTTCATTCAGCATGTCTGATATTACTTTATAGATGTATTCTCTCCTTGTTTGTCCACTGAGGTTTGCCATGCTCAAAACATCTTCAATAAACTCCCCCTTTTCCTCATCATAATACCTCACAAACACCAACAACTGAGCATTGTCAGTGGTGTCAGTGGACTCAGCCACTGCTAGGGATATGCACTCTGCATTTTTTATTCCATCACAAAGCTGCTTGGACAAATCACCAGCCAGTATTTCAGTACGTCTGGTAGCTGTGGCATCAGAGAGTGGGATTTGATTTATTTTAGCTGTCATTTCCTCCTTTTCTTTGCCTTCAAACATGGCACCCATCACTTCAGTCAAGCATTCTTTAATTATTTCTGCATCAGAGAATGGCTTCTTGTGTTTACCCAAAACCCATGCCACTCTGAGTGAGCACTCTGTTGCTATTTGTTGTTGTGTCAGATTTAACAAAAATCTTGCTTGATGTTTCATATGACTTTTTCAGCCTCATGATTTTTTTTTTCTTAGCTCTGAATCATGAGGAAATGTCTCTTCAAATTTGCGGTGCTCTTTCAGATAGTGACGTTTCAGATTTTCACTTTTCACCAGAGCAACAGTACTGTTGCATATTAGACACATTGGTCTGGTACTTGCAGTAGGTAGGATGAAAACATATTGCTCTGTCCATTCTTCCTTGAAACGTCAGTTTTCCCTGTCCACCTTTCTTTTACCAGCCTGAGCCAACTTGGAGCATGCCATTGTGATTTGATTCACATTCAGTGACTGACGAGTGAACAGTTAGCGAAGTAGCGATACGAGACAACTGTGTGCCTGCAGCGAAAGGTTCCATGCACTGTGCACATGTGTATGACCCAGGTGGTAACAGCCTATCAGCGCGTCGTTGTGATAGAGATGACAACCCATACCCCGGAATCAGCCAATCAGAGTGGCGTTCTCTCGCTCTCACTCCGTCTCTCTCTCTTTCTCTCTCTGAGAGAGAGAGAGAGAGAGAGACGGAGTGAGTGAGACACGGAGAAGTGTAAACGAAACGTGGAGATATTTGACTAAAAACAACAAAGAACGTTGACTTGCGCTAGCGATAACGCAAAGATAAATACAATTATTATATTTTTTTATAATAATTATAATTATAATAAGGGCGTCACGGTGGCAGAGGGGTTAGTGCGTCTGCCTCACAATACGAAGGTCCTGAGTAGTCTTGGGTTCAATCCCGGGCTCGGGATCTTTCTTTGTGGAGTTTGCATGTTCTCCCCGTGACTGCGTGGGTTCCCTCCGGGTACTCCGGCTTCCTCCCACTTCCAAAGACATGCACCTGGGGATAGGTTGATTGGCAACACTAAATTGGCCCTAGTGTGTGAATGTGAGTGTGAATGTTGTCTGTCTATCTGTGTTGGCCCTGCGATGAGGTGGCGACTTGTCCAGGGTGTACCCCGCCTTCCGCCCGATTGTAGCTGAGATAGGCTCCAGCGCCCCCCGCGACCCCAAAAAAGGGAATAAGCGGTAGAAAATGGATGGATGGATGGATGGATAATTATAATAATAAAAAATAAAAAAACTTTTTTAAAAATTTTTTTTTTACTATAATTCGTGCTGGGTCCGGACGGACACGTCGCTGGGTTCGGACATGGATCACGGCCCGCCTGTTGAGGATCACTGGTATATTGTATACCATTGTTGGTAAAAGTAATTTCCACCTTTCTGGCGAGCCGGCAGGAAAGTAAAAAGCTCCTTACTTCTTTCTACTACTACTATAATAGAAAAAAGGCCCAGCAGTGGTCAGTATGCAGCAACTTCATCTACTTTTGCTGTTGTTTAAAATGTTGCACAACTCAGCTTTTGGTGTGAAACTGCCTTGTGTTACACTCATCAGCGGTATTAATGTTTGCTATTATAACATTGGTTCTGTTGCTGTGTTGTACAATACACTTGTTAATAAATAACCATATGATCATTATTAAAGTTAAGTTATTGTACTGTATACAAAGAATAATGCTGTCAAATGTTTTTTTCTAAATTAGATCAATTACACTTTTGATTTTGGACTAGTCATAATTAATCAAAGGTATTACTTGCTTGCATAATCTGCAATAACTTTGGAAGGACCCCAGTATTTGGACACAAATGCAATTCTATTGTCAAAATGTCATCCAGAAACATCTGTAAGATGTTTTATTTGAATTGTTTGTCACTTTTTTGCTCAAACCTTGGCAATCGAGGGGTATGGATCATGTACTGTCAAATTAAATGGTGTGATTATTCTGTGCATATACTGTACATGATTAAAGCAGTCATTGTTTGTGATTAATCACATAAGTTAAAGGGTACTGCACATTTTTGGGAATTTTGCCTATCGTTTACAATAATTATGCATTCTAACTCGTAAACAAACGTAAATACAAGTCAGCTTACAGCGGAGCCAAAAGGAGGTTCTCTACTTCGCCCATAAAACTCAATGAATAACCATCCAAAAAGCACCAACAATACTCCATTTACATTTTGTGACTTGAATATTAACCACGTATTAGCAATATTGTTATTATAAGTGCTAACGCGGACTAAATCCTAATGACAGCAGATGTTGTACAGTAAGTGATGTTGTAATGTTTGTTGGCTTTCATGAAGTCTGCAGTGAGTAGTATGGGGAAAAAAATGTTGGGGAAAAAAAAAAGCAAAGGTCATGATGCGTTTTTGAAATGAATCCATCGCATTAGCTTAAAATGAGCAAAATACGCAAATATGAATTATTACAAATGTGCCCGTTACTACTTTACATATACAGGACTGTCTCAGAAAATTTTAATATTGTGATAAAGTCCTTTATTTTCTGTAATGCAACTAAAACATGAAAATGTCATACATTCTGGATTAATTACACATCAACTGATGTAATGCAAGCATTTTATTATTTTACTATTGCTGATTATGGCATACAGCTTAAGAAAATCCCATCTCAAAAAATTTGAATATTTCCTCAAACCAAGTAAAAAAAAAAGGTTTATAACAGCAAAACAAAATCAAACATTTGAAAATGTCAATTAATGCACTCAGTACTTGGTTGGGAATCATTTTGTACGGATTACTGCATCAATGCGGCGTGGCATGGAGGCAATCAGCCTGTGGCATTGCTGAGGTGTTATGGATGGCCAGGATGCTTCAATAGCGGCCTTTAGCTCATTTGCATTATTGGGTCTGGTGTCTTACAGCTTTTTCTTCACAATACCCCACAAATGCTTCCATCTGTTGAAAAGCTCTATGGAGATGATGATTTCATTTTCTAGCATGATCTGGCACCTGCCCACGGTGCCAAAACTACCAGTAACTAGTGTACTGACCATGGCTTACTGTCCTCAATTGGCCTTCTAACTCCCCTGACCTGAACCCCGTAGAGAATTTGTGGGGTATTGTGAAGAAGAAGCTGAAAGACACCAGACCCAATTAGGGCTGGGCGATATTGGCTTTTATTAATATCTCGATATATATATATTTTGCCTTAGCTTTGAATAAACACTTGATGCATATAATAGGGCGCATTAAAGGAGTCATATTATTATTATTTTTCTAAATTGAAAACACTTCCTTGTGGTCTACATAACATGTAATGGTGGTTCTCTGGTCAAAATGTTGCATAGATGATGTTTATGGGGCCATCTCCTTCGCTATGTAATAAGTTACTGCGGACGTTATCTCCTTGTGTTTGTGACTATGTTTTTCATATGGTGTTGATCTGTAAATGGAAGACGTCAGGCTCATTTGTCAGTGCAGGTTGTTTCGGCATTTTTTTGGGTGTGGCACCGGCCGGAGATGTTTACGTGCGGAGTTTCAAGCACTCTTCATTCTCTCGCGGGTGACTTTTTAAATGAAAGAACAAATTAGTAGTGCTGCTACCAATGTTCCCTCTAATTGTTCATGTGTCTGAGCAAACACAAAATCTCCCTGAGCACATGTGATCAACCTCTAAGGTGCGCGCCTGCGCAATTGCGCACTGCTCACACGTCCTCTGCGCACAGCAAATTAATGCCGCGCAGAAAATCAAAAATCCCATCGGAACTTTAAACAAAATAAACACATTACAATTTATTCTGTATGATTTTGCAATACAGTTCAATTGTCGTCTGTCAAGACACTACGGACAGGAATTCCATCAATCACTTTATTGAGCAAAACTGTTTGTAACCACACCAAAAACATGAGTAAAACAAACTTTTATCTATAAAAACTGGTAATTTTCTGCAATACAAACCAGGCTTTAACCAACTTTGTCATCCGTCGTTTTAACAGAAGCCGTTCGCTCTGTCTCACCTGCACCAACATACGCACTCATGGCACTTAGCCAGTGCTGCGTTTATGGCCACACAAAAAGTCGGACAACCCCAACGCCAAACAATGTGTAAATGACAGATTGTAACACTCTGACTCCTCAATCACATGTGTGCTTATTTTACTGCCATTTATTAAGAATGTTAATCTAAGGATATTATTCATAAAATATTGTCACTAGATTTTATAAATGCTAATAAAAAGATGTATTTTACAGACAGAAAGTTACAGGAACTAAATGTAATCTCTGAAAGGGGTAATGTTTCTTTTAAAGGCAGGACCCGCAGCCAGACATACAATACTAGCACATAGGTCAAGAAAAACATGTATTTTTGTTATTTTCATTGTAATAGGGCAAAATCACTTATATCAGAAAATTATTTTAATAGAACATTTAAATTGTTATGTTGTCAGGTTTGGGACAGGTGTGATGCTGGTATGGCCACAGTGTGCACGTCTGATGTTGCTCACATGTACTCCACTGAATGCTCAGGGAGTTTGTGCGTTTGCTCACAAACATTAAAAATTAGAGGGATCATTGCATGTGAGCAACATCACACGTGGCAATACCGGCGGCACTCCTGTCTCAAACCAATCTTTTATAATAACACTCAAATGAGAGGAGTCATTTTCATGAGATTATTTTGTAATATTAGTGATTTGGCCCACTTGTAATGAAAATAAAAGAAATCTTGTTTTTCATAAGCTATGGATTAGTATTGTACAATATGTCTGGGTGGGGGTCCTGCTTTGGAAATCATTTGTACCCCTTTCAGAGATCACATTTAGTTCCCCTTAAACATCCTCATGTTGCACAATGAAATGTAAGTATAGGATGAAGTGTGCATTCCTGTAACTTTCTATAGTAACAGCATTCCATGATTAATATAAATATATTAACATTAATAATAAATGACAGTAGAATAAGCACACGTATGACTGAGGAGTCATAGTGTAACTCTGTGTGGTGTTTGAGTTGTCCGACTTTTTATGTGACCATAAACGCACTAGTGGCTTAGTGGTATGCGTGTTGGTGACAGATGACAAGTCGGTTTTGGCCTGGTTTGTACGGCAGAAAATGACTAGTTTTTCGAGATAGAAGTTTTTTACTCATGTTTTTGGTGCGGTGATGACCGAATATAAACTGTTTTGCTCAATAAAGTGATCGATATAATTCTTGTCCTCGAAGCATCTCGATAGACGTTACAATAATTTAACGGCGTTCAATTGAACGGTGTTAACGAACAACGTTAGGGCCGCTTGTTGTCACTGTCACTCAGAATTGCATTGCAAAATTACACAGAATAAATGTGTTTATTAGGGCCCGCATGGCCCATTGCATAAGGACTCCCAAAGGGAGTCCTTATGCAATGGGACATAAGGACCTATTGAATTTGTAAGGTTTTATTATTATTATACCGGCCGCCTCTTTGAGCACTAATTTGACCCACTTAACATGCTTCAAAACTCACCATATTTGACCCACACATCAGGACCTGCGAAAATTGTCTTTTAATGAAAAAACCGAACCCCAAAACTCAAAATTGCGCTCTAGCGCCCCCTAGGAAAAAAATAAACTAGACTGCCTGTAACTCCCACTAGGAAGGTCGGAAAGACATGAAACAAAATTCTCTATGTAGGTCTGACTTAGACCTAGATTTCATAATTGTACATCCTTGGGCAGAAATCAACAGGAAGTTGGCAATTCCCCCTTCAAGACAAAAAAGTACTAAAAACAGTCACTTTTGCCTCTTTGAGCTGTAATTTGACCCCCTTAACATGCTTCAAAACTCACCGAACTGAACACACACATCAGGACTGGCGAAAATTGCGATCTAATAAAAAAACCTAACCCCAAATCTCAAAATTGCGCTCTAGCGCAATTTTTGAATAAAACGCTGAAAAAACTGCTCCTCGGAAGAAAACAATGACAAAACTGCCTGTAACTCCCACTGGGAAGGTCGGAGAGACATGAAACAAAAACCTCTATGTAGGTCTTACTAAGACCTACATTTCATAGATTGACAACCCCCAGCAAAAATCAACAGGAAGTTTGCTATTCCCCCTTCAAAACAATTTTTTTGTAAAAACCGGTCACCTTCCTTCAAAAACTATCTCCTCTGAGCGCGTTTGTCGTTTCGGCTTCAAACTAACACAGGAGAGAGATTGAACCCTTGTGTATAAAAGTACAGAACAGCGTTTTTCTAACTGCTCTGGTTTTGATTTTATGACCCTTCAAAGAACCGCAGCGCTGATGCTGCTGCGCTGCTGTTTTTTTAAGATGGCTGCTTAAAAACCAGCGTGCCTACACAATGCAGACAAGGTAGGTACACTAGACAAAAGTATTGGGACACTTATGACTACCACCGGACAAAAGTATTGGGACACTTATGACGGAAACTGGACAAAAGTATTGGGATACTTAGGACTACCACTGGACAAAAGTATTGGGACACATACACTGCACAAAAGTATTGGGACACTTAGGACTACAACTTGACAAAAGTATTGGGACACTGAGCACTAAAACTGGACAAAAGTATTGGGACACTTAGGACTAGCACCTGCCAAATACGCGGGCCCGACCAACGCTGCTTGCAGCTTTAATTTTGTTTAGAATTCGATGGGTTTGATTTGGTGCGCTGCATATATTTGCTGTGCGCAGAGGACGCTTGAGCAGTGCGCAATTGCGCAGGCACGCACCTTAGAGGGAACGTTGGCTGCTACCTTTTGTAGCAACGCTTCTGCTGCATACTTTGCATATTACTGTTGTCTGCTGAATATCTTCCCGCTTGAAGCCAAACTACCGCCAGATGATGGACCCCGTGCGGTTCTTTTTTGGGCATTAATTGTTCTTCCTCCGTTTGTGATCAGTTTTGCACCTTCTCTTGTATTGTCACTCGCACGGCTCCGCTTGTACCACCTGCCTCAGCTAACGTTAGCCATGCTGCTACCTCTCTGCATCGCGAGGGCGTGTGACGCTACACGCGCGACAGTATGTGACGTATGTAAGAAGGTGGGCTTGTTTTACGCCCCTGTGAGAAGGAGAGACTAGAAAGAGTGAGAAACGCCTGTAGTGTAATGCCCGCAGCTAAAAGCAACTGCGTGACAACGTATACTCCAATATCACGATATCACAATATAATAATTTTCTATATCGCACAGAGGCAAACCCGCGATATATCGATATATCGCCCAGACCTAGACCCAATAATGCAAATGAGCTAAAGGCCACTATTGAAGCATCCTGGGCATCCATAACACCTCAGCAATGCCACAGGCTGATTGCCTCCATGCCACGCCGCATTGATGCAGTAATCCGTGCAAAAAGATTCCCAACCAAGTACTGAGTGCATTAATTGACATTTTCAAATGTTTGATTTAGTTTTGCGGTTATAAATCTTTTTTTTACTTGGTCTGAGGAAATATTATAATATTTTGAGATGGGATTTTTTAGTTTTCTCAAGCTGTATGCCATAATCAGCAATATTAAAATAATAAAAGGCTTGCAATATTTCAGTTGATATGTAATGAATCCAGGATGTATGACATTTTCATGTTTTTAGTTGCATTACAGAAAATAAAGGACTTTATCACAATATTCTAATTTTCTGAGACAGTCCTGTATACTTACATCATTTATGGATATTACACATAGGGTAAATTTAACATAATTTATCTAAAAAAATCTTTAAATAATTAATTTTAACGCCAGGAGCCTATATGCTAACTTTGATCAAATACAGGACTAAATTTCATCATTTGACAAGCCCTTCAACATAATTGCAGTGTCGGAAACCTTGATTAATGAGCAGAAAGGTATGGACTTCCACCTTGAAGGTTACAACTTTGTATGCAAAAATAGAATCAACAAATCTGGGGGTGGAGTTGCATTGTTTATTGATGTAAACATTCATTTCAAGATTCTGGAAAATATGTCTCGAGTGGTTGATGATGTGATGGAGTGTGTAACAATTCAAATCTCAGGGCTGAAAGGAAAATAAACATCTGTATGCTGTGTTAACAGGGCTCTAAATTCAAACATTGATATATTTGGAAATGGCTTGGGGGAAATAATTGCAGAAATGAAACAAGGAAATGTATTTCTATGTGGTGACTTTAATATTGATCTGTTAAACCCCAATGACAACAACCAGAATTAGGACTTTGTTAACTCTATGTATGCCTATGGCTCGCGACCTCTTATCACACGCCCTAGTAGAATCACGAAGCAGAGCACCACTCTAATTGACAATATTTTTACCAACATACTAGACATTGAAATAACGAGCGGTCTTATGGTAACTGATATATCCGATCACCTTCCGGTATTCACAGTCTGTAGTTTGGATTATTGCACACTTCAAAAACCAGAAGCAAAAACCATTAGAAGGCTCTGTAATGAAAGGAGAATCATGGCCTTTGAACGTGACATGATTAACAAAGAATGGAATAGTGTATTCAGTGAATCGGATACCAACTCCGCATATGAGATATTACGGTAATTGAATCATACGACATGCACTGTCCGGTAATCACTACTTTATGCAGAAGTAAAAAACACAAAGATAAAAAGCCTTGGATGACAAAAGCATTGAGTAATGCATGCAGGAACAATAATACATTATTTAAAAACGTTTTAAAGGCCAGAAATGAGCAAACATATGACAAATACAAATACTACAGAAATAAAGTGACTTATATAATCAGAAAACAGAAAAAGTAATATTATGATAAACTATTGACGGATAACCAGACTACTAAGAGCCTGTGGAAACATTTAAACAAGGTTGCTAGGAGAGCCACGACAAGGTCATTTCCAACTCACTTTGAGATAAACGGAGTGAAGGAGGAAAATAAGGAGCGGATTCTGGAGAAATGTACCGGTAATGAGTATTTTGTGCAGGTGGGCCCGTCACTGGCCAGAAACATTCCTCCCTCGCATGTGCACTGGAATTATTTTGACTGAAGGAGTGATAACAGCAACATGACTCAGTCATGACTCAGTGGCCTAGTGGTTAGAGTGTCCGCCCTGAGATGGGTAGGTTGTGAGTTCAAACCCCGGCCAAGTCATACCAAAGACTATAAAAATGGGATCCATTACCTCCCTGCTTGACACTTAGCATCAAGGGTTGGAGTTGGGGGTTACATCACCAAAAATGATTCCCGGGCGCAGCCACCGCTGCTGCCCACTGCTCCCCTCACCTCCCAGGGGGTGAACAAGGGGATGGGTCAAATGCAGAGGACAAATTTCAGCACACCTAGTGTGTGTGTGTGTGTGTGTGTGACAATCATTGGTACTTTAACTTATCCATCCATCCATCTTCTTCCGCTTATCCGAGGTCGGGTCGCGGGGGCAGCAGCCTAAGCAGGGAAGCCCAGACTTCCCTCTCCCCAGCCACTTCGTCCAGCTCCTCCCGGGGTATCCCGAGGCGTTCCCAGGCCAGCCGGGAGACATAGTCTTCCCAACGTGTCCTGGGTCTTCCTCGTGGCCTCCTACCGGTCGGACATGCCCTAAACACCTCCCTAGGGAGGCGCTCGGGTGGCATCCTGACCAGATGCCCGAACCACCTCATCTGGCTCCTCTCGATGTGGAGGAGCAGCGGCTTTACTTTAAGCTCCCCCCGGATGACAGAGCTTCTCACCCTATCTCTAAGGGAGAGCCCCGCCACCCGGCGGAGGAAACTCATTTCGGCCGCTTGTACCCGTGATCTTGTCCTTTCGGTCATAACCCAAAGCTCATGACCATAGGTGAGGATGGGAACGTAGATCGACCGGTAAATTGAGAGCTTTGCCTTCCGGCTCAGCTCCTTCTTCACCACAACGGATCGATACAGCGTCCGCATTACTGAAGACGCCTCACCGATCCGCCTGTCGATCTCACGATCCACTCTTCCCTCACTCGTGAACAAGACTCCGAGGTACTTGAACTCCTCCACTTGGGGCAAGATCTCCTCCCCAACCCGGAGATGGCACTCCACCCTTTTCCGGGCGAGAACCATGGACTCGGACTTGGAGGTGCTGATTCTCATCCCAGTCGCTTCACACTCAGCTGCGAACCGATCCAGTGAGAGCTGAAGATCCTGGCCAGATGAAGCCATCAGGACCAAATCATCTGCAAAAAGCAGAGACCTAATCCTGCAGCCACCAAACCGGATCCCCTCAACGCCTTGACTGCGCCTAGAAATTCTGTCCATAAAAGTTATGAACAGAATCGGTGACAAAGGGCAGCCTTGGCGGAGTCCAACCCTCACCGGAAACGTGTCCGACTTACTGCCGGCAATGCGAACCAAGCTCTGACACTGATCATACAGGGAGCGGACCGCCACAATCAGACAGTCCGAAACCCCATACTCTCTGAGCACTCCCCACAGGACTTCCCGAGAGACACGGTCGAATGCCTTCTCCAAGTCCACAAAGCACATGTAGACTGGTTGGGCAAACTCCCATGCACCCTCAAGGACCCTGCCGAGAGTATAGAGCTGGTCCACAGTTCCACGACCAGGACGAAAACCACACTGTACCTCCTGAATCCGAGGTTCGACTATCCGGCGTAGCCTCCTCTCCAGTACACCTGAATAGACCTTACCGGGAAGGCTGAGGAGTGTGATCCCACGATAGTTAGAACACACCCTCCGGTTCCCCTTTTTAAAGAGAGGAACCACCACCCCGGTCTGCCAATCCAGAGGTACTGCCCCCGATGTCCACGCGATGCTGCAGAGTCTTGTCAACCAAGACAGCCCTACAGCATCCAGAGCCTTAAGGAACTCCGGGCGGATCTCATCCACCCCCGGGGCCTTGCCACCGAGGAGCTTTTTAACTACCTCAGCAACCTCAGCCCCAGAAATAGGAGAGCCCACCACAGATTCCCCAGGCACTGCTTCCTCATAGGAAGACGTGTTGGTGGGATTGAGGAGGTCTTCGAAGTATTCCCTCCACCGATCCACAACTTCCGCAGTCGAGGTCAGCAGAACACCATCCGCACCATACACGGTGTTGGTAGTGCACTGCTTCCCCTTCCTGAGGCGGCGGATGGTGGTCCAGAATCGCTTCGAAGCCGTCCGGAAGTCGTTTTCCATGGCTTCCCCGAACTCCTCCCATGTCCGAGTTTTTGCCTCCGCGACCGCTGAAGCCGCACACCGCTTGGCCTGTCGGTACCTGTCCGCTGCCTCAGGAGTCCCATGAGCCAAAAGAACCCGATAGGACTCCTTCTTCAGCTTGACGGCATCCCTCACCGCCGGTGTCCACCAACGGGTTCTAGGATTACCGCCACGACAGGCACCAACTACCTTGCGGCCACAGCTCCAATCAGCCGCCTCGACAATAGAGGTGCGGAACATGGTCCACTCGGACTCAATGTCCAGCACCTCCCTCGTGACATGTTCAAAGTTCTTCCGGAGGTGGGAATTGAAACTCTCTCTGACAGGAGACTCTGCCAGACGTTCCCAGCAAACCCTCACAATGCGTTTGGGCCTGCCAGGTCTGTCCGGCATCCTCCCCCACCATCGCAGCCAACTCACCACCAGGTGGTGATCGGTAGAAAGCTCCGCCCCTCTCTTCACCCGAGTGTCCAAAACATGAGGCCGCAAATCCGATGACACAACTACAAAGTCGATCATAGAACTGCGGCCTAGGGTGTCCTGGTGCCAAGTGCACATATGGACACCCTTATGCTTGAACATGGTGTTCGTTATGGACAATCCGTGACGGGCACAAAAGTCCAATAACAAAACACCACTTGGGTTCAGATCCGGGCGGCCATTCTTCCCAATCACGCCTCTCCAGGTTTCACTGTCGTTGCCAATATGAGCGTTGAAGTCCCCCAGTAGAACGAGGGAATCACCCGGGGGAGCGCTCTCAAGTACTCCCTCGAGTGAATCCAAAAAGGGTGGGTACTCTGAGCTGCTGTTTGGCGCGTAAGCGCAAACAACAGTCAGGACCCGTCCCCCCACCCGAAGGTGGAGGGAAGCTACCCTCTCGTCCACCGGGTTGAACTCCAACATGCAGGCTCTGAGCCGGGGGGCAACAAGAATTGCCACCCCAGCCCGTCGCCTCTCACTGCTGGCAACGCCAGAGTGGAAGAGAGTCCAGCCCCTCTCGAGAGAACTGGTTCCAGAGCCCTTGCTGTGCGTCGAGGTGAGTCCGACTATATCCAACCGGAACTTCTCTACCTCGCGCACTAGCTCAGGCTCCTTCCCCCCCAGCGAGGTGACGTTCCACGTCCCAAGAGCTAGCTTCTGTAGCCGAGGATCGGACCGCCAAGTGCCCTGCCTTCGGCTACCGCCCAGCTCACATTGCACCCGGCTGTGGCCGGCCGGGCCCCATGGGGACAGGCCCGGCCACCAGGCGCTCGCCATCGTGCCCCAACTCCGGGCCTGGCTCCGGAGGGGGGCCCCGGTGACCCGCGTCCCGGCGAGGGAAATCTGAGTCTCGGTTCTTGCATTTCCATATAAGTCTTCTTTACTTAAGTCTACTTTAACTTAACTTAACTTTAATTTTAGAACATTTACAACCTTTTTGTTAGGGCTGTCAAAAATAAGTACCTATAAGTCGCAGTTTTTTTCATAGTTTGGCCGGGCTCCAGTGCGACTTATATATGTTTTTTTCCTTCTTTATTATGCATTTTCGGCAGGTGCGACTTATACTCCGAAAAATACGGTAGTTAAATGGGAACTGCACTTTTTGGGGATTTTTTCCTATCGTTCACAATCATTATGAAAGACATGACGACAGATGTGTTTTTTGTATGCATTCTAGATAATACATAAATGCAATCAAAAGTCTGCTTACAATGGAGCTTATGTGAGCCGCTCTATTCTGCCTATTAAGCCCTTAACAAACATCCAAACACCTCCATTAAGGTTTTATATAAATTAATGAATGACATTTGAATAAATGAATGATTTTATTTATTCCGGATTAACCCCCAATTCCAACCCTTGATGCTGAGTGCCATGAGTGTATGAATAAACTTCCAATATAAAAAAGATTTCCAATGTTTTTGATGCAAAAGTTGACTCTCGATTCACGCGATCTCAGTGCAATAATTCCACTTGCCCAGAAATTAGTGACACCTAACATTTGTCTGAGCTTATAAAAATGAACGTGCTCTGTATAAAATGTCTACCGTATTTTTCGGAGTATAAGTCGCTCCGTAGTATAAGTCGCACCTGCCGAAAATGCATAATAAAGAAGGAAAAAAACATATATAAGTCGCATTTTTTGGGAAAATGTATTGGATAAAACCCAACACCAAGAATAGACATTTGAAAGGCAATTTAAAATAAATAAAGAATAGTGAACAACAGGCTGAATAAGTGTACGTTATATGACGCATAAATAACCAACTGATAACGTGCCTGGTATGTTAACGTAACATATTATGGTAAGAGTCATTCAAATAACTATAACATATAGAACATGCTATACGTTTACCAAACAATCTGTCACTTCTAATCGCTAAATCCCATGAAATCCTATACGTCTAGTCTCTTACGTGAATGAGCTAAATAATATTATTTGATATTTTACGGTAATGTGTTAATAATTTGACACATAAGTCGCTCCTGAGTATAAATCGCACCCCCGGCCAAACTATGAAAAAAACTGCGACTTATAGTCCGAAAAATACGGTAATTCCTAAAGGGTATATGCTCTATTGTATATTTTGTAAAACATTTAAGCTAAAAATCTACACTTCTATCACTGTTTAGTTTAAAATCAATTGCGAAAAAAGCTAATTATACACAAAACTCTCCAACTACTTGCAGACCTCACTGTATCAGCATTCTCTGACAAATCAGCAGTCTGTAAAGAGTCATAATGTAAATGTAAAGCTGAAAGAATTTGTTTTTTGCTTTTGCAAAGTAACTGTTTACATGTTAGTTAGTAAAGACATATAGTAACTATGGAGACAGACACTATTAATTCCATCAGGACAATGAAGCTCGCTTTATTGTCACTTACTCAATTTTCACAAGTGAATAATGAAGTACATCATATATCTAAGTTGATGCATTCCCTTTTGTGTTTTTAGCAGCTCTAACCAGAAGCAAGTTGTATTCTGTTGTTTCCAATGCCACCTTTTTGTTTGTGTTTTAGAGAGCTTTGTTATCATCCCGCTGCACTCGCTCATGCCCACTGTTAATCAGACACAGGTCAGTATTTACTGCTTCGCTCGTCTGGGCCGACTTGGCAAACCTCTTTCTCAATTACGACCGAAATCCAATCTCATCTTTGTCCTCCGCTCCTCCCAGGTGTTCAAAAGGCCGCCTCCTGGGGTGCGAAAGATTGTTATTGCTACCAATATAGCCGAGACAAGGTAAGTGTGTCTCTTGGACTGCTCCAACACCAATTGTTTTTGGTTTTCTCTTAGCTGAAATGTGATGACGCTTTTTCCATTTACTCTCTGTCTGTCTGTCTGTCTGTCTGTCTGTCTGTCTGTCTGTCTGTCTGTCTGTCTGTCTGTCTGTCTGTCTGTCTGTCTGTCTGTCTGTCTGTGTGTGTGTGTGTCTGTTCTTGTATTTCTACCCTTCTTGAGACATGAAGAAGGAAAAGTATCTTCCATCCGAGGAGGTGTGAACAAGTGATGACATAAATCATGGTCCCAATAACATTGCATCTAATAGAGAATGTCTCATTTGCACCACTGCTGGTGACATCTATCAAAATGAGGGTGGTCCCAAAAAGGAGGGATTTTTCAAATTGACTGTGTGTCGCTTTTAAAAGTGCTCCCCCTCTGGTCAACATATGAAATAACAAGTGTGTGTAAAAAATTGAAGTGCTCCCCCTCTGGCCAACATATGGAATAACAAGTGTGTGAAAGAAATTGAAATGCGCCGCCTTTGGCCAAAGTTTATAAAATAAATAAATAAATATGTATATAGACATACTGTAATAACTTGAAGTAAATAATGAAGATGAAAAACCAACTACAAACCAAAAAAATGAACTAAAAGATGACTTTTTTTTATATTTGCATAGTATGTATTAGAGATGCGCGGATAGGCAAATATTTCATCCGCAACCGCATCAGAAAGTCGTCAACCATCCGCCATCCACCCGATGTAACGTTTGATCAGAACTGCACCCGCCCGCCATCCGCCCGCACCCGCCCGTTATATCTAATATAGACGATGCAAGGCATTAGTGAGGCACCTGCCAACTACTCCGGTTTTCCCGTAATTCGTACGGTTTTCATCAACCTATTCCGGGTTACGGGTGCAGTGATAAAAAATACGGTTTTTCATTAATTAAAAAAAAAAAAAGGGTGAAAACTACGCGAATTGCACCTTGTGCAGACAAGATTTTTCGATCGGACACGGAGGAATTAGCGATGTAAAAGACCACGATGGGACAAAAAAACACAAGTCTAATGCCGTTGCTAGCGATACAAGTGGAAAAATTTCAACGTTTTTCATCGCCCAAACAGATTCTTTGGATGTGATAAATGCCGAAGTTTTATTTACGGAGGCAATAATTGAGCATGGACTTCCAATCGCACTGGCTGATCACATGGGACAGTTAAATGTTTGTAATGCAACCTTTAAAAATCATTACGCGGTGATCGCGGTCCCAAAAATAAACTTTTCTTGCATGATAATGTCCAGAAAAATTCGCTTTATATTACTATAGAGTCCTTTTAACGAATGAGTTTGATGGTTTATCACAAACCTTAAATGAAAGAAGTCCTTTGTTCTCCTGCACCGCATGCGCTTTGGCCTTGCTTCGTGTTTGGTGCGCAATCCTGTCGGCTGTATTTCACAGCACGACATACTGTTAAAAGTGTTTATACTATTTATGCTTTCAAGTCCAAGTTGAAGAAATCTTGTTAAATGTTGACAGCATAACTACCAAAATACAGAAGTATGTCCTTAATATTTTTGCAGTGCTATTTCTGTTGAAAAGTTCAAATGATTACATTAGAGATGTGATGTGCCACTTTTCAAGTGTCTAATGGCTTCAATTAATTTTCATTAATTTTTCATATTTTGAATTCTTTTGAAAGGCTTACAAAAAAACTACATTTGAATTGTAATTCCATGCTATTGACAGGACTATTCATTTTAATGAAGTTAGCTTACCATGTTTACAGTATGATAATTGTGATAGAAATGTGAATTTTAGGCACAGAATATTTTTTACAATTGAACAAGGCAGTAGATTATACAAGCTTGGACAGAAAGTTAATAATGAAACCAATTTTTTTTTTTTATGGAATTGTTTAGTACTGTTTTACCATTTGTTTACTGTAAAAAGTGTTTATACTGTTTATACTTTCAATTAACAAATTGAAGTCTTGTGACAGGTTGACAGGATAACTGGCATTAACTGTCAAAATAATTTCAAACTATTGAAGTTAGTTTACAGAATAAACATGCCAATCAACCCATATGATTTTTGCTGTAATATTTTTGTTTTGAAAAGTCACTGTGACTGATAGAAAAGTGATGGTTTTAGCAACATTTTAACCTGTCTGAATGCTAATAATCATTTTGCGTCGGGGGGCGAAGCCCTGAACCCTCCACCAGGACTTTGTCCTGGACCTACCGGGGCCTGCGGCCCTTGGACCCTGGCTACTAGGTTTTTCTGATTTCAAAAGTTGGCAGGTATGGTGAGGTTATAAAGCTTTTGCCTGTTAAAGAAAGGAGACTGATCCAATGCAGCACAGACTTTCGCGTGCCACGCTGTCACGACCCAGACGCACACCAGTGCGCAATCATATGGGAGCCGCGCTGAGCGCACCTCCAAGCGCGTCTCGCTGCCGGCGACGGCCAGGTATGGGCCCACGCTCCAGCGCCATCCATTTTCAGGGCTAGTTGATTCGGCAGGTGGGTTGTTACACACTCCTTAGCGGGTTCCGACTTCCATGGCCACCGTCCTGCTCTCTATATAAACCAGGGTGAGCCCCACCCCTTTCGTGAGCGCACTGCGCACGGAGTGACCCCTGTTACGAGCCCCCGGCCACGGGGGTGGCGGGCAGGTAAGCTGCGCGGGCGGAGCGCGCGGAGTGACCCATGTTACGAGCCCCCGGCCACGGGGGTGGCGGGCAGGTAAGCTGCTTACCTGCTGCGCGTGACGCCGGCCGCGGCGAAGGCGGATGAGGCGGGGTGTCGGTGCGGTGGGCGCGGTAGTGACCCTGGACGTGCGTCGGGCCCTTCTCGCGGATCGCCTCAGCTACGGCTCCCGGTGGGGCCCTCTCGGGGGGAAGGGGCCTCGGTCCCGGACCCCGGCGAGGCGTCCCTTCTCCGCTCCGTAAAAGTGTCCATCTCTTTTCTTTTTTTTTCTTCTGTTGTGGCATATGCAGCAGGTGCCTGCTCGTTTTTCGTATGTGGGTAACAACATTTAACTATGTATATATATTGTTTATATATATGGTTTAACTGCCACCCGCAAAAAAAAAAAAAAAAAAAAAATATATATATATAATTAATCCGCCCGACCCGACCCGCGCGCAGATAAAATCTTATTTTTTTTAATTTCATCCGCCCGATCCGCGGATAATCCGCGGACTCCGCGGTTGTGCCCGCAAACCGCGCATCTCTAGTATGTATATATTATTGATGTTGTAAATACAAACTTTATCTTATCTAGAAAGGGTGGTCCTAAAGAGTTTGGCATTTTTTGGAGGTCTCAAGAAGGTAAGAAATACAAGAATGTGCATGTCCGTGCGTGTGCACGTGTCGTAGGATTTTATAGAAGCGATGATGAAAGAATAATTAGCATATATTTCTTGGATTTATTACTAGGTCGGACATATTGTATTGAATAGAACAAACTGTCTCTTTGAAGATATATTCATGCGCTCACAAATACACACACACACGTATTTAAGAAGTGGCCCATGCTCTCCATCACTTCTCTAAAAATAGGCGTTAAATTCTCCATTGGGCTCAATTGTATCTTTTACTTCAGAAAGATTGTGAGTCATAATGAAGCATTTTCGGACCGCCTGCTTTGATGTGTTTTTCCATCTGACTTCATTCCCATTTTCCCTTCTCTCCTCCGCCACACAGCATCACCATAGATGATGTGGTTTATGTGATCGATGGAGGGAAGATTAAGGAAACTAACTTTGACACCAACAACAACATCAGCACCATGACAGCCGAGTGGGTGAGCTTGGCCAACGCCAAGCAGAGGAAAGGACGTGCTGGCCGGTGGGTAATATTTACATATTTTTCTCTCTGTAATTATATGCAATATCAACTTTAGTTTTATAATCCTAGCTCCCCATATGTCCACGCCATTCGCCAACCAGCAGTGTGTACTCACAAAAGCAGAATGTTTCCAGCTGGTATTGTTGCTTCTGTTGGCTAGCTCCCACATCAGAGTGGAGCCAGACCCAATTAGTGCCAACTGCTGGCAATGTGCTGTTTTGTGTCATTCATTCTCAATTAAATTACTGACATAACTTTTGTTTTCTTTCTCTTTTTGTTCTGCATATACAAATATATATATACAGTGTGTGTCCAGGGAAGTGTTATCATTTCTACAACGGTCTCAGAGCCAGCCTGCTGGATGCCTACCAATTACCCGAAATCATGAGGACACCCCTGGAGGAACTGTGCCTGCAAATCAAGGTCCCTCAGTAACACATGCACACATGCAGCTTCATTTATGTGATCAGCCATCCGCACACAATGCAAAGCATATGAGAAATTATGAATGTGATCATTTAGCGACGGAAATACCTTCTATATGAAAAATATTGTTGCGCCCCAACAGACATGCAGACAAGTCCAATATATTGTAAGACAGTTCTATACTTTAGAATAGGAATGTTCCGATCAGAGTTTTTGCGTGCGTGTGTATACAGTCGTGATCAAAAGTTTACATACACTTGTAAAGAACATAATGTCATGGCTGTCTTGAGTTTCCAGTTCCATTATTCAGTGCTCAATAGGGCAGCGCTTAATAACAATGTTTGGACATGTTCACTATGAAGTGTACTTACTTGTGTTACTATCTATTTAGACAATAATGTGTTGACTCATTTTCAGTGGATAGTAAATCTTGCTGTGCAAGCTGTACATGGACCACTTTAGGTTACATTTCTATAGTATTGTCTGAAGAGAAGATGGCTTCTGAAATGTGGGGGCTACCCTACTCACTTCAGTGAGATACTGCATATACATGTAGCATTGGGGACTTCCTACTTGACGGGCGCCCTCTGGAAGCCTTGAGGAGGATTGTCTTTTGTGGCTCTGGCTTGATATTCATCTTTACCATCCTCTTTGCAAACCTCCCAATACACTCAGTCTTGCCTCATCGCATGCTAATGGAACACAAAGGCAAAGTTCACTCCCATCGAGTGTTGGCAATGCCTGCACCAGAGACTATTGAATGTGTATTTGGATGTTGTATGCTTCTGAAGTACAGCTTAATGTGTTTGAAGTGAAGCCAGCTGGAACAAGTCTGAATTAATGCATCAGTCTGTATGAAAACAGACAAGAAATTAGCATCTAACTTGTTTAGTCAGGCACAAGAAATAGGATTGTGTCATTTGAGTATGACGGATTGTGTACTCTCATTTTCCCTGGACAGATATTGAAGCTCGGCAGCATTGCTGTCTTCCTGCAGAAAACTATTGACCCTCCCGCTGAAAAGGCTGTCAATCTGGCCATCAAGAACCTCCAAAACCTGGTAAGGAAGAGCACAAAGAAGTAAAGAATTAGCCACGGTTGGGAAATTGTTCTGTCTTGGTTGGAGAAGTTGTCTCGGTAGCAAATTCTTGTTTGTGTTTTGAGAGCAGGGAAATGTTCCATTTAATTGATGGACTTGCAGGTTTTTGTATTGACACGTCTGCTGGGAAATACGACAAAACATGAGCATGTTAGATAAAATAAGGCCTTTGCAAAGAAAAACTCATTTATACAGTAAAGCGTTCAAACTGGAATGGACATTTAACCAAAAATATCACTCAAAAGTCACACAAAACATAGTTGCCATCACTGATTTTGCTTTTTAGTGATGGTACCACAGAGGGACAAAAGTGATGACAAAGAGGAAAATAATGACGGTAACAATAGAATACAAGTAATTAAATACAAACCCTGTTTCCATATGAGTTGGGAAATTGTGTTAGATGTAAATATACGGTAAACGGAATACAATGATTTGCAAATCATTTTCAACCCATATTTAGTTGAATATGCTACAAAGACAACATATTTGATGTTCAAACTGATAAACATTTTTTTTTTTTGCAAATAATCATTAACTTTAGAATTTGATGCCAGGAACACGTGACAAAGAAGTTGGGAAAGGTGGCAATAAATACTGATAAAGTTGACGAATGCTCATCAAACACTTATTTGGAACATCCCACAGGTGTGCAGGCTAATTGGGAACAGGTGGGTGCCATGACTGGGTATAAAAACAGCTTCCCAAAAAATGCTCAGTATTTCACAAGAAAGGATGGGGCGAGGTACACCCCTTTGTCCACAACTGCGTGAGCAAAAAGTCAAACAGTTTAAGAACAACATTTCTCAAAGTGCAATTGCAAGAAATTTAGGGATCTCAACATCTACGGTCCATAATATCATCAAAAGGTTCAGAGACTCTGGAGAAATCACTCCACGTAAGCGGCATGGCCGGAAACCAACATTGAATGACCGTGACCTCTGATCCCTCAGACGGCACTGTATCAAAAACCGACATCAATCTCTAAAGGATATCACCACATGGGCTCAGGAACACTTCAAAAAAACACTGTCACTAAATACAGTTCGTCGCTACATCTGTAAGTGCAAGTTAAAGCTCTACTATGCAAAGCAAAAGCCATTCATCAACAACATCCAGAAACGCCGCCGGCTTTTCTGGGCCCGAGATCATCTAAGATGGACTGATGCAAAGTGGAAAAGTGTTCTGTGGTCTGACGAGTCCACATTTCAAATTGTTTTTGGAAATATTCGACATCGTGTCATCCGGACCAAAGGGGAAGCGAACCATCCAGACTGTTATCGACGCAAAGTTCAAAAGCCAGCATCTCTGATGGTATGGGGGTGCATTAGTGCCCAAGACATGGGTAACTTACACATCTGTGAAGGCACCGTTAATGCTGAAAGGTACATACAGGTTTTGGAACAACATATGCTGCCATCTAAGCGCCGTCTTTTTCATGGACGCCCCTGCTTATTTCAGCAAGACAATGCCAAGCCACATTCAGCACGTGTTACACTAGTATGGCTTTGTAAAAAAAAGAGTGCGGGTACTTTCCTGGCCCGCCTGCAGTCTAGACCTGTCTCCCATCAAATGTGTGGCGCATTATGAAGCGTAAAACACGACAGCGGAGACCCCGGACTGTTGAACGACTGAAGCTCTACATAAAACAAGAATGGGAAAGAATTCCACTTTCAAAGCTTCAACAATTAGTTTCCTCAGTTTTCAATCGTTTATTGAGTGTTGTTAAAAGAAAAGGTGATGTAACACAGTGATGAACATGCCCTTTCCCAACTACTTTGGCACGTGTTGCAGCCATGAAATTCTAAGTTAATTATTATTTGCAAAAAAAAATAAAGTTTATGAGTTTGAACATCAAATATCTTGTCTTTATAGTGCATTTAATTGAATATGGGTTGAAAAGGATTTGCAAATCATTGTATTCCGTTTATATTTACATCTAACACAATTTCCCAACTCATATGGAAACGGAGTTTGTAGAATATGTTCCAACAAACTCTAAATTAAGTCTTTGTTACTTAGAATATGTTCCCCATACTAAAGTGTTACCAAAAACATATAACTTTGTCTTGAATTTGAAAAAAAACATAATTTTATTTTTCACTAAAGAAAGGTTTGGTGAATGCGGATATGAAACTGGTGGGGTTCGGTACCTCCAACAAGGTTAAGAACCACTGGACTAGACGTATAAGATTTCATCGGATTTAACGATTAGGAGTGACAGATTGTTTGGTAAATGTATAGCATGTTCTATATGTTATAGTTATTTGAATGACTCTTACCATAATATGTTACGTTAACATACCAGGCTTGTTCTCAGTTGGTTATTTATGCGTCATATAACGTACACTTATTCAGCCTGTTGTTCACTATTCTCTATTTATTTAAAATTGCCTTTCAAATGTCTATTCTTGGTGTTGGGTTTTATCAAATACATTTCCCCCAAAAATGCGACTTATACTCCAGTGCGACTTATATATGTTTTTTTTCCTTCTTTATTGTGCATTTTCAGCCGGTGCGACTTATACTCCGAAGCGACTTATACTCCGAAAAATACGGTAACTGTATTACAGCTACAGATAGCATGTTAGGCTGGATATACTATGAACTTCTACACATCAGGTGTCTGTTAATGTTATTTAGTATATCAAACTAAAATGAGTTTAAAAAAAGCAAGGCTATATTTAATATAAGATATTAAGCTACTCTACACTTTTGCTTTGCTGTTTGTCAGAATGCCTTGGATCATTCCGAGAATCTGACAGCGCTCGGTGTCCATCTGGCCCGCCTGCCCGTAGAGCCTCACATTGGGAAACTCATCCTGTTTGGAGCTCTGCTTGGCTGCCTCGACCCAGTGCTCACCATTGCCGCATCTCTCAGCTTCAAAGACCCTTTCTTCATACCCCTGGTAGACCTTTGACTCTCATACATTAATGCAGCAAGCATATATAGATACACACCTGTCCACAGGATTACCTCACGCTGTTATTTGATTTTCTACTCAGGGCAAAGAAAAGATGGCGGACATGAGGAGGAAAACCTTGTCTAGAAACTCCAAGAGTGACCACCTCACTGTAGTCAATGCCTTTCAGGTAATAAAGTGGCTCACACCTACAGTCCCTGTGTGATGGACCAACTGATCCACCTTCATTTAATCCAATGATTGGTCAGGGCTGGGAGGATGCTAAACAACGTGGTGCACGTTGTGAGAGGGACTACTGCTGGGACAACTTCCTGTCTGCCAACACACTCAAGGTGAGCAAAATTGGTACACACACATGTATATTCTTAAAAACACACTTTTCTTTATTTATATACAATGTACGTTTACATATATATATATATATATATATATATATATATATATATATATATATATATATATATATATATATATATATATATATATATATATATATATCCCTTTATGGAGGATGCCTGTGCGTGACTTTGTTCAACGTGGGGAGACTGGTGCAAAGTCACCACACGATCCTTGACAGATTCGGGTCAGGGTCCAGTGGCATGGGGTCCTAGACGACTGGGGACCCTTTTATGCTGCAGCCTTCATCCGCCATCCCAGTCGTGGTGACGCTCCATAGGGTTAGCAATCATCCTCCACTCGTTCCACCGTTGAGGTCTTGGGTTGTTATTTCCCCATCACTGGGCCCACATGGATGTGGAGGTGCCTTTTTCCGCTATCTCAGCCGTTGTGGTGGTTCTTACATCTACCGTCTTCCGCCTGCTCCGCCGTAGAGGTCGTAAATCTAGCCAGGACCACTTCTGGCTCCAGTGATGACGGCTCATGGCGATTGTGGATGAAAATAGTCTTGTCTTGTCGGTAAAACCACTTGCCATGGCTTTGGACATGGGCTTTGGCAACGTTTTAATAGCATTAAAGAGCATATACGTGCCACTTAATATTTATTGTAAATAACAAAACAAGTGAAACACTATCATCATAGTAGCGCAATCAAGAGCATGCAGAGGTAGATACAGCTGCTAGATTACAGATACTGCCACATGTGGACTTCACAAAAATGAGAAGGTTACCTCCAGCTAGAGCTGTTAAAGTCGTCGTGCCTTTTCCGGAAGTTCCGGGACAAGCGGCAGAAAATGGATGGATGGATGGACGGATGGACTTTCTTCTGTTTCCTGGTTGGCTAAAATGTCCTTATGGTTAACAGGATATAATCAGCGTTAATCATCATTAGTGTGGATTGGACATTTGATTTACTTTTCCCTTTAGATGCTACAAAACATGAAGGGACAGTTTGCTGAGCATCTCATGCATGCAGGCTTTGTCAGCAGCAGGTACCCTAAAGACCCCAAATCTAATGTCAACTCAGGTGAGACCGAGGAGGCGCAGTCTGCCAAGACATTAAAAGATGATGCACTGCAAAAAATTAAATTCTCTCCCTCAGATAACGAGAAGCTCATCAAAGCTGTGATCGTAGCTGGTCTGTATCCTAAGGTAGCCATGATCCGACCTTCCCACAGCAGAAAGAGGCCCGGGTAAGTTCATTTTGAAGTACAAAATCAGTATTATTGATATCCAGACAGAGAGAATGGTCTAAACAGTGTAATATGTCAACTAAAGTCTCAATTAAAAGTTTCCTTCACGCTATTTTTTTCCAAGTCACACTGCTGAGACAATATATCTGCACGATTGTATGCAAGGCCTCGCCTTGTTTGTTTCACTACTAAACCTTATGGTTGGCCATGAGCAGATTGTTCCCTGCAGTGGAGCCGATGATCTTGTCTGCCTCATGCTGTGCCGTTTGGATCACTCACTCTTTGACTTAAACATCGCAGTTGTGATTGCTTCTGAGCCACTGTGGCAGGAGCGGAACGCTGTACGTATTATTTAACTTGGAGTGTACAGATTGTACAGCAGTGTAGATTTACTGTCTCCTACACATGATTCTCAGACATTACTGTCTAAATAACTGGCAACACAAGTGAGTACTTTTCACAGTTAACATGGTCAGAGTGACTCCGTAGTGCTCTTTTTGGAATTCATGGATTCCCTTCCGGCAGACATTGTATTTATTTTTAGTTCTCCAGCTGACAAGTTAGTAGTTAATTGTGTATCTCCATAGTGTAGAACCACCCTCTTAAGTTAATAATAATCACCTACATTACAGCAAATAAACTGCATTTCTTAGTATCTTAAGTATCAATATCAAGTAACATTATCACTGGAGGACACGGCTAAACATGTTACAGCATAAGCAAGCCAGGAGCAGGCATGCTAATAGATAAGCTAAGTCAACACTAAGATATAAGTGCTTAGTAAAGTTTACGAAGTGTCGGGAACCAAGTTACAGCAGAAAGTAAGCAAATATTAATAGGAAATTAACAAGTAGATTAATAAGAGTATAGAGGATGATACAACAACAACTGTTGGTGTGTGAGCATTGTCGCAGTTAGGGCAGTTGCTAGGAATTCTGGGACCCCTAAAAGAATATTGGTGTACCCCATTCATTGTGGGCCCTAGAAGCCTGTGGGACCTGAGAATTGTCATTACTTTCCCCTTCTATACGACCCCCCTGGTAGCAGTCACTACACGACATGGAAGATGTATCTTTTCATATATTGGTGGTGTCAATACCAAAGATAATTTCAATGTACGATCAATACAAGTGTGGATATTTTTATTTCCTCAAAATCTTTTTATTTTGTTTTTGTCAATGTTTACAATTTTGGGGACAATGTCCCTGGACACAGGAGGACTTTGAGATGGTATTTTTGTATTTTGTTTAATTGTGTAATATTGACTTTGTTTTGCTCAAACAATTGTATGTATAAGAAAATAACGAACTAGTATCATATCACGGGCTCATATTGCATTATTATTATAATTATAATTACAACCCTAAAATGTGTTATTTTAAAAATGTTTTTTTTCTAAAGAAGAGAAAAATACTTTTTTCAGCTAAACAGTCATTTTTAAACACAATATTAGAACATGATAAAAGTTCATTTAAAATGGTTATAAAAAGTCTGAATTATTTTTCAATAAATGATAAAATGCTAAATCTGCAACTCAACTGACAACATGAGTTATTTTCTTTGTAACCTTACTTTTTGTAAAAAAAAATAAAAACATACCGTAAAATGCAAAAATCCTATCACTAAGTGGCTCAAAAAGATTACAATATAAATATTTGATAACAATATCCTTTTAGGAAGTTTAAAAAAATAAATAAAAGAAGGTAGAGGCTTAAAACTGAATCTCAACATGTTTTGGAGACTTGCTCAAAATTTGTCCACAAGAGCGTTTCCAATCAATCAATCAAAGTTGACCTTAATAGCCCTTAATCACAAATGTCTCAAAGGGCTAGACAAGCCACAACGACATCCTCGGCTCAGATCTCACATCAGGGCAAGGAAAATCTCAACCCAATGGTAACAACGAAAAACCTTGGAAGTGTCCGCAGATGTGGGGACCCTACTTGGGTGACCAATTAATAATGTGAGAGTGCGGTTCCTCTCCACACAAGAGAGGTGGGCAGAGCAGAAAAGTGAGACGGCAGATCAACTGGTCTAAAAAGGGGCCTATTTAAAGGCTAGGGCACCATTTAGTCCTACTTGAAGAAAAAATGGCCTATGCTTGCATTGTCTTTGGCTGTACAAACCGTTCAAATTGTGAAAATGATAGACGTTTCTTAAGAGTTCATTGAGAGGTAATCAAGAAAGGCGGAAGGCTGCAAGATTTTATGAAACGACTGCGAGAAAAGTTGTGCGCACTCCAGTAGAGAAGGAGTAGAAGGGAGAGCGAATTTGCAGTGATTACTGATTACTTAGTGATACTAAGGTTTGTTTGATATACTTTTAATGTTTATTATTTCCCATTTAAGTATTATCTTGATGTTATTTATATTGTATCTTGTTTCGGAGTTCTCAAGACGTAATTTTGCTACGCGTATTTCGTAAAACACCAACTCGGCAAGTCTAAATCAAAGAAAGCAAATGTGAGCAAAACCTGAAAGAGTTAAGCTTTTACTAAAGACAGCAATTAGAAATGAAGATCTATAATTATATTTGAAAAAAGATGGGGGAAAAACTCACAAACTCGTAAACGGTGCGGACAACAACAAGGTAAGCAAACATGACTGTAGACGGGAAGTTGAATCATGAAATGCAATAATACTTCCAGGAAGAAGTCATGTGACGGAATACAAGCAATAGCAATCTCCATGATCATGTTCCACGTGTTGCCTTTCTCTTGCTGCCATGTCTGCAAACACGTTTGGCACGTAGGCTACACGGTCTGTATTTTTAGGGCAGGTAAAACAGCGAGACTGAATCATTTTTAAACCGAGGGAAATGTTCAGGGGATTAGCCTTCTTCATCTGGAGCTGTGTGCAGCAAGAGGGGTATTGCCGCATGCCACTTTAAAGAATTTCTATAACTTTCAATTTTAGTGGTTTTTAAACTCTCACTTTCGAGTAACCGGCCCATGCTTAGTCACATGTTGGAATTCATTTTTCTCTTCAAAGAACTACAGTTCTCCTGTGCCGATAGCAGCATCCATACATCCTTGACTGTGGACACGTGATTTGTCTTGGTACTCACCAGATATTCTTACATCCAATAAGCATTCAAAGTCTAATAATCATGGCACTAATTTCCCCTCGGGGATGAATAAAGTACTTGTGATTCTGATGTACACATTGAGAAGTTGACCCCATCTTGCACTCTGTTACGTTGTGCAGGGTAAAAGTCTACACACAGCATGATGGAAAGGTGTGCATCCACCCCAAGTCTGTCAATTATGAGGAGACAAAGTTCAACTACACGTGGCTCATCTATCACCTCAAGATGAGAACCAGCAGCGTGAGTAATCCGGGGAGGGAAAGCACATAACACGTGTCAAAAGTCAAAATGTGTGCCCGACGCCGCTCGGGTGGCTGCTTTTGGCGCCATCTCAGGGTAGGGAGGGGCGGGGGAGCACTATAAAGGTTGGCAGAGGGGGTCTCGGCAGCGTTAGCTTGAATGAATATTTGATTAAAACGCCGCCTTTCAACTCCCTCTCAAAGGTGCTTTAAAGCCCCCACACATTTGTAAGAGGTGCAGGTCTTTTATGTCTGTCTGTGTCAATGTGTGCCGTCATTGTGCTGGAGCACACCTTTCATGTCCTCTCTTGTCACAGTAATCTTCATCATCATCTTCCTCTGCTCATAATTACTGAAGAGTGTGAAGCTGTCGAGGTCACACCAATAGGAGAGAAAAACATGGCAGGGACGTTACGCACGTTATGTTATAAATCCACAAAGTGAAACGTTTGCCTCTGCTTTCTTCCTCCCCTTTAGAAATGCTTCCTTTAAATGTATTACCTTCGCCAAGCAGTGCTGTCATCTAATGTTTGTCGTTATACAGTAGCTCAAATATAAAACAACCTTTGACAAAATCAAAGACGACATGACTGTTCCCTCAGTAAATAAATATATATATACTGTGTGTATATATATATATATATATATATATATATATATATATATATATATATATATATATATATATATATATATATATATATATATATATATATATATATATATATTAGAGATGCGCGGATAGGCAATTTATCTCATCCGCAACCGCGTCAGAAAGTCGTCATCCATCCGCCATCCACCCGATGTAACGTTTGATCAAAACTGCATCCGCCCGCCATCCGCCCGTTGTTATATATCTAATATTAATTTAAAAAAAAAAAAAGGGTGAAAACTACGCGAATTGCACCTTGTGCAGACAAAATTTTTCGATCGGACACGGAGGAATTAGCGATGTAAAAGACCACGTTGGGACAAAAAAACACAAGTCTAATGCCGTTGCTAGCGATACAAGTGGAAAACTTTCAACGTTTTTCGTCGCCCAAACAGATTCTTTGGATGTGATAAATGCCGAAGTTTTATTTACGGAGGCAATAATTGAGCATGGACTTCCAATCGCACTGGCTGATCACATGGGACAGTTAATAATGTAATGCAACCTTTAAAAATCATTACGCGGTGATCGCGATCCCAAAAATAAACTTTTCTTGCATGATAATGTCCAGAAAATTTCGCTTTCTATTACTATAGAGTCCTTTTAACGAATGAGTTTGATGGTTTATCACAAACCTTAAATGAAATTCCATGGCCACCGTCCTGCTCTCTATATCAACCAGGGTGAGCCCCACCCCTTTCGTGAGCGCACTGTGCGCGGAGTGACCCCTGTTACGCGCCCCCGGCAACAGGGGTGGCAAGCAGGTTAGCTGCGCGGGCGGAGCGCGCGGAGTGACCCATGTTACGAGCTCCCGGCCACGGGGGTGGCGGGCAGGTAAGCTGCTTACCTGCTGCGCGTGACGCCGGCCGCGGCGAAAGCGGACGAGGCGGGGTGTCGGTGCGGTGGGCGCGGTAGTGACCCTGGACGTGCGTCGGGCCCTTCTCGCGGATCGCCTCAGCTACGGCTCCCGGTGGGGCCCTCTCGGGGGAAGGGGCCTCGGTCCCGGACCCCGGCGAGGCGTCCCTTCTCCGCTCCGTAAAAGTGTCCATCTCTTTTCTTTTTTTTTCTTCTGTTGTGGCATATGCTGCAGGTGCCTGCTCGTTTTTCGTATGTGGGTAACAACATTTAACTATGTATATATATTTCCGAATTGGTTTAACTGCCACCCGCAAAAAAACAAACAAAAAAAAAAAAAAAAAAAAAAAAAATCTAATTAATCCGCCCGACCCGACCCGCGAGCGGATACAATCTTATTTTTTTTAATTTCATCCGCCCGATCCGCGGATAATCCGCGGACTCCGCGGTTGTGTCCGCAAACCGCGCATCTCTAGTATGTATATATATATATATATGTATGTGTATATATATATATATATGTATGTATATATATATATATATATATGTATGTATATATATATATACATATATATATATATATATATATATATATATATATATATATATATATTACATTACATTACATTACATACACTAGGCCACCTACTCATTGGCCGAGTGGTTAGAGTGTCCGCCCTGAGATCGGTAGGATGTGAGTTCAAACCCCGACCGAGTCATACCAGAGACTATAAAAATGGGAGCCATTACCTCCCTGTAGGGCTGGGCGATATGGCCTTTTTTTAATATCGCAATATTTTAAGGCCATATGGCGATACACAATATATATCTCTATATTTTGCCTTAGCCTTGAATGAACACTTGATGCATATAATCACAGCAGTATGATGATTCTATGTGTCTACATTAAAACATTCTTCTTCATACTGCATTAATATATGCTCATTTTAAACTTTCATGCAGAGAAGGAAATCACAACAACAAAAAAATCACTATTTTTTTCATACGGTGTTGATCTGGAAATGTTTGCCTCAGCATTTTGATGGTGTGGGCGTGTGGCACCGAACAGAGATGTTGACATGTGGAGTAAGCACTCATTCTCTAGCAGGTGACTTTTGAAATGATGCTACATATTAGCAGTAATGCTACTTTTTATAGCAACGTTTTGCCCCACACTTGACAAATTACGGTTGCCTGTTTGACATATTCCCACTTGAAGGCAGACCTCCGCCGGACGATGGACCCCCGGCTGTTTTTTGGGGGAATTAATTATTCCTTCATTTCTTACCAGATTCGCACATTCTCTCTCTCGTATTACCACTCGCACAGCTGCGCTAGCATCACAGCTAACGTTACCCATGCTGCTACCTCTTTGCTGCGCGAAGGCATATATACGTATGTCGTGACAGTAAGTGACGTATGTAAGAAGGTGCGCTTGTCTGTCTGTGAGAAGGAGACACAGAAAAGAGCGAGGAGAGCCTGTAGTGTAATGCCAGCAGCTAAAAGCAACTGCGTGAGAACGTATACTCGAATATCACGATATAGTCATTTTCTATATCGCACAGAGACAAACCCGCGATATATCGCCCAGCCCTACCTCCCTGCTTGGCACTCAGCATCAAGGGTTGGAATTGGGGGTTAAATCACCAAAAATGATTCCCGGGCGCGGCCACCGCTGCCCACTGCTCCCCTCACCTCCCAGCGGGTGAACAAGGGGATGGGTCAAATGCAGAGGACACATTTCACCACACCTAGTGTGTGTGTGACAATCATTGGTACTTTAACTTTAACTTTAATATACTATATATATATATATATATATATATATATATATATATATACACTGCTCAAAAAAATTAAAGGAACAGTTTTTTATCAGGGTATGGCATGAATTCAATTGCACTTTTCTGATAAGGTTTTGGTCAGGTACGTGGCAGAGGGGGTTGTTAATCAGTTTCAGCTGTATTGGTGTTGATGGAATTAACAACAGGTGCACTAGAGGGGCAACAACGAGATGGCCCCCAAAACAGGACTGGTTTTGCAGGTGGAGGCCATTTCAAGTTCCTCCCTCTTGATCTTTTTTTAACTGTTTTTCCACAAGTGTTGGCTTTAGCTAAAGTCATTATCACGACTGAGAGCATGAGGCGATTTCTTAACCCTCCTGAAGTTGCGCAGATTGTCCTACTCCTCCAGGATGGCACATCCATGCGTGCTGTTGCAAGATTTGATGTGTCTCCCAGTACAATCTCCAGAGCTTGGAGGAGATTCCAGGAGACAGGCAGTTACTCTAGGAGAGCTGGACAGGGCCGTAGACGGTCCTCATCCCATCAGCAGGACCGATATCTGCTGCTTTGTGCAAGGAGGAACAGGTTGAGCACTGCCCGAGCCCTACAGAATGACCTCCAGCAGGCTACTGGTGTGAATGTCTCTGCCCAAACAGTCAGAAACAGACTTCACGAGGGTGGCCTCAGGGCACAACACCCTGTAGTGTGCCCTGTGCTCATTGCTCAGAACCGTGTAGCTCGATTGGCATTTGCCATAGAACACCATAATTGGCAAGTCCGCCACTGGCGCCCTGTGCTTTTCACAGATGAGAGCAGGTTTACCCTGAGCACCTGTGATAGACGTGAAAGGGTCTGGAGAAGCCAAGGAGAGCGTTATGCTGCCTGCAACATCATTCAGCATGACCCGTTCGGTGGTGGGTCAATGATGGTCTGGGGAGGCATTTCCATGGAGGGACGAACAGACCTCTACAGGCTAGAGAACGACAGTCTGACTGCCATTAGGTATCGGGATGAAATCCTTGCATCCGTGATCAGACCCTACTGTGGTGCAGTAGGTCCTGGGTTCCTCTTGGTCCACGACAATGCCCGGCCTCATGTGGCAAGAGTATGCAGACAGTATCTGGAGGATTAAGGAATTGACACAATTGAATGGCCCTCACGATCACCTGATCTAAACCCGATAGAACACCTCTGGGACATAATGTTTCGGTCCATCAGACGCCGCCAGGTTGCTCCTCAGACTTTACAGGAGCTCACCGATGCCCTTAGACAGATCTGGGAGGACATCCCACAACACACCATCCGTCGTCTCATTAGGAGCATTCCGCGACGTTGTCAAGCATGCATACAAGCACGTGGGGGCCACACAAGATATTGAAAAGAATTTTGAGTTGCAGATATTGAATTTAGGTAAAATGGACAAGCCTGCCACATCATTTTTTCTCTTTGATTTTTGGGGTGTCTATATACTGAGCCCTTTGTAGGCTGAAAACTTTTATTTCCATCAAAAGATGTGGCATCCTTTTGTTCCTGAGACATTAAACTGTCCATATCAGTATAGATATCCGACATTTTTTTTTCACCATTGAAATCTGATGTGTTTTCAAAGTGTTCCTTTAATTTTTTTGAGCAGTATATATATATATATATATATATATATATATATATATATATATATATATATATATATATATATGTATATATAGTACAGGCCAAAAGTTTGGACACACCTTCTCATTTCAATGTGTTTTCTTTATTTTCATGACTATTTACATTGTAGATTGTCACATCAAAACTATGAATGAACACATGTGGAGTTATGTACTTAACAAAAAAAGGTGAAATAACTGAAAACATGTTTTATATTCTAGTTTCTTCAAAATAGCCACCCTTTGCTCTGACTTTCTTTGCACACTCTTGGCATTCTCTTCATGAGCTTCAAGCACACCTGTGAAGTGAAAACCATTTAAGGTGACTACCTCTTGAAGCTCATCAAGAGAATGCCAAGAGTGTGTGAAAAAGTAATCAGAAAATAAAGAAAACTAATTGAATGAGAAGGTGTCCAAACTTTGGGCCTGTACTGTATAGGTATATTCCTATGTATATTCCTACCAAAATTAAATATGATTGGCTATCGTTTCTTTTAACAATGTCTTGTTTTTATTCGTTGAATAAAATGTCAGTTTTTTTTTGTTATCGGCTTAGTCAGCGTGCTTTTCTTTTGATTACTTATGGTCAGGAAAATAGATTGTTATTCATTTTTCGTCTTCGTTATCAACAATCAGCTAACTTGCTTGCTTGCTTTGAAGCACTCTTATGTCTGCATCTGGTCAGGTCACTGGTATATGCGTTTGTGTGTGAGTGACTGAAAAAAAAGCTCTGATTTGCTCGGGGTATTCAAGTCGTTTGTCGCCACCTGCTGGTTTTTATGTATAAATCTCGTTACCCAGAATATAAAAGGGCTTTCTAAGAGAAAGCTGGCGTTGTATATTGGATATGAAATTGTTAGTATCAACAGTGGTTCTTTTACCACACTGTTGTCAGAAGCTCTTCCTTATACTACTGCACTCTTTTTCCTTGTAAATCCGTCCGTGCACCACATAAATGTTGGTACCTGCTGTCTTCAAGTGTACAACTTCACTTTGAGGGCAAGATGACATTTTCTTGGGAGAGTAGAAACTGCCTCAGCTTCTCTTCTTTAATGTGACACCTCTGTTTTTCTTCTACGTCCTCAGATATTCCTGTACGACTGCACCGAGGTGTCGCCGTTCTCCCTGCTCTTTTTCGGAGGCGATGTTACGATCCAGAAGGACGAGGACCAGGAGACCATAGCGGTGGACCAGTGGATCGTCTTCAGGTCACCAGCGCGCATCGCCCACCTGGTCAAGGTAAAACACACTCGTGACAAAGTTCCAGTCAACTTGGCCTTGACATGAATTTTCTCGCTTCTTCTAAAGAGTCTGAAGAAAGAGATGGATTCTCTGCTGGAGGACAAGATACGGAACCCGGCTCCTGTTGACTGGCAGAATCGCCAATCCAAAGACTGCGCGGTCATCACGGCGATCATAGACCTCATCACTACACAGGAAACAGCGACAGTGACGGGCGGCGCTGGAGGCCACCACAGCACATGGACGCCCAGCGGAAATCACATTCACTTCCATGATGACCAGGATGATGGCAACAATTAAAAGAGCCAGTAGGAGTATGACAGGTTAGTTAACAACTTATCAATGATCTTTTATTGCACGAACCTGCAATTACAACTTGGACTTTAAGGACCTTGCAATAAATAAACAATGCGTTGTATTCACCCTTTTTAAAGTGTAGTGTTATGAACAATAAACTTCTATATACTTTATAGAATAGTCAATGTACAGCTTGTATAGTAGTACCGATCTACTGTCTACTAAAATGACTCAACACAGCCATTATTGTGTACATACAGTACAGGCCAAAAGTTTGGACACACCTTCTCATTCAATGTGTTTTTTTTATTTCCATGACTATTTACATTGTAGATTGTCACATCAAAACTATGAATGAACACATGTGGAGTTATGTACTTAACAAAAAATGGTAAAATAACTGAAAACATGTTTTATATTCTAATTTCTTCAAAATAGCCACCCCTTTCTCTGATTACTGCTTTGCACACTCTTGTTAATCTCTCCATGAGCTTCAAGAGGTAGTCACCTGAAATGCTTTTCACTTCACAGGTGTCATAGTTTTGATGTGACAATCTACAATCTTAATAGTCATGAAAATAAAGAAAATGCATTGAAATGAGAAGGTGTGTCCAAACGTTTGGCCTGTACTGTAGAGCAGTACAACATAAGTATAACAGCTACAGTATTGTCCCTTAGAAATGTGAGATGTGCATTCACGATGTAGATTAAACCGACTGAATTGAACATTTATTTAGGGACCCATCACTCAAATCAAATTGTACAAAACACAACTTTGAAATATTCAGAATGTTCCCAAAATGCACACAATTGATTTACTCTGTAAGTGTTAAAAATGTATTAAATATGTTGTTTACCTGTTATTGTATGTAAAGGATCCAGTGGTGGGCCGTGCGTTTCCCACCTAGTTCTTCATTGATGTCCGACTTCAATGATTACCTTTCAAAATAGCATCACTGATGTCACCACATGACCATTGCTGGAGAAATACTATACAATAAAACATTTACACACTGCTCCGTAACTGCTCCGTATTGAAACACATCAACAGTGTACAAAACGAGTTATTTTCTGGCACATTTAAAAATCAATAACCCTGCATCAGCAATTAAAACATATCTTATGTGCTACTGTCAACATTGAAAAACAACATACTAAATGTGAAAATATAAAGAAATAAAATATTTGAATTTACAATCTGTCGAACACATTCGAGCTTCCAGGGTTGGCCGACATGGTCTCACAAGATGTAGTTTCTCTTTAAATATCCTTCTTGAAAATGGCCTTGCAAACATATGTGTTGTCTTGTTTAATCCTAAAAGATGCAGAACAGGCGTGTTGGCTGACTTCTTCAAGTTTACTCCACAGTGTCCTCATCAAAAACATACTGCACATGCTCTTCACTACTGTGGCATGCTGGATAATGGAGGTCTTATGTTACCTAGCTCAATATATATCTGCCTTAGGCCAGCTGGAAGGCCTTACTGATAACAACTCCTGATCTGATTGGCTATCGCAATTGTCTATCAACTGTATGTGCCCGTTCACTTACAGTGCACACACATTGTTGATTCTGAAGGCAGATTTGGTACAGCATGGCAACATAAGCTAGCTGAATTCTGATTGGATAGAAACTCTATAAACTAAAAACAACAGCAATGGAAGGAGCATAATATGACATGAAGACAATATGAATAATTGTACATATTTAGGGAAAGTCAATTAAAAATGACTTTTATCTTTAATTATGATGATGATGTTCTGGTTATGTTAGGCCAGCAGAGAAGGTCTTGCTGGCCCTGACGCCACACCACTGAAAGGATCCTAGAAATATCCCAGTCAGCATTTTAAATGGGGCTACTACCTGTTACTGACGTCTGCTCAGCATGTGTAACTCTTGGGCTTTACTTTTGAATATTTTGTCTGAAACGGTATGCTATTAGGGATGTAATGATAAACGATAATAATGACGACCGCGGGAAAACTCTCGGCGGTTAGTATTACCATTTTATATTAAAATTATCCCAATACCTTGATGGACAACTGCGTTTTGATAAACTCACAGTTTGATTGCCGCCAGCTTGCTAACTCAAATGCTAACATGAAAACGAGAGACATTAACATATTTCCCCGTTAAGAAACAAAACAACCCAATCTAAACGTGTATAAAACACATTGCTGTCAGAGCAACTTAGATATTCAGTTGTTCACATTGAACCTACAAGCTGTGCTCTCCAGTGATCGATGATTACAAGGCGAAGGTGTTTTTCAACGTGTTCAAGGACCGCCAAACAAAGTAGGACGGCAGAGCGCCCGCCAGAAATAGTAAATAATATAATTTATTTGGGGGGGGCGGCATGGTGCGGTTGGGAGAGTGCCCGTGCCAGCAACCTGAGGGTTCCTGGTTCGATCCCCACCTTCTACCAACCTCGTCACGTCCATTTGTCCTTGAGCAAGACACTTCACCCTTGCTCCTGATGGATTGTGGTTAGAATCAGAATCAGAATCAGCTTTATTGTCATTACGCAAGGTAACGAGATTGAGGGCCTTGCATGGGAGCTCCTGCCATCAGTGTGTGAATGTGGAAATAGTGTCAAAGTGCTTTGAGTACCTTGAAGGTAGAAAAGTGTAAATGGGTTATACTTTAACCCATTTACCAATTTGACAAACACTTTAATTTAAATAAATCTCAAAGTGCTACAGTACAAATCAATATCTAAAACAAAAAAAGTTTAGCCATTAAAACGGACTAAAACACTATTAGTGAAGCATAAAAAAACAAAACATGAAAACTAGTGTGTTTCTAACTGTCTATTTTAGTTATTTATAAAAATACTTGGTGAAATGATTGTGTGTGTAGAAGTACTTTTTCAGCACATTCCACAATACTATGATGATGAGAACTGCAATCATTTTGGTGACAATAACCGTGATATGAAACTGTTATGTCGTATATGCTAATAATGCTAACGGCACCCTGCAGAGACACAGTACAGGCCAAACATTTTCTTTATTTTCATGACTATTTACCTTGTAGATTGTCACATCAAAAATATGAATGAACACTGTGGAGTTATGTACTTAACAAAAAAAGGTGAAATATCTGAGAACATGTTTTATATTCTAGTTTCTTCAAAATAGCCACCCTTTTTGATTACTGCTTTTCACCCTCTTGGCATTCTCTCCATGAGCTTCAAGAGGTAGTCACCTGAAATGGTTTTCACTTCACAGGTGTGCTTGAAGCTCATGGAGAGAATGCCAAGAGTGTGCAAAGCATTAGTCAGAGAAAATGGTGGCTATTTTGAAGAAACTAGAATATAAAACATGTTTTCAGTTATTTCACTTTTTTTTTGTGAAGTACATAACTCCACATGTGTTCATGCATAGTTTTGATGTGACAATCTACAATGTAAATAGTCATGAAAATAAAGACAATACATTGAATGAGGAGAAGGTGTGTCCAAACTTTTGGCCTGTACTGTATATTGCAATAAACTGGAAAACATATTTTGCTTTCACAGACAGTTGCTGAAGTGCTAAATTGTAATGTGATATGCAAAATGTTAACTAAGCTACCAATGTACCAAAAGTGCAGTTTTATTGTGATTGTGCATCCTGCCATGTACATAAATGCAATGGGATATATCTACATTTAGTGTCATGTTGCTTGTATGCTCTGTACCAAAAAGTGGCGAGGCAGTTGTATGACGGTAAGAAACCCATTCTGACTGGACATGACATATTGGTAACTGTAACAAGTTTTTATTGTTTGCGTTGGGAATATACAATCACCGGACACTTCATTAGGTACACTTATGAAAGTGCTGTTTTTCAGCCTAGTGTTATGTAATCATGTGTTTCAAAAAGAACATTTCAGTATATTGATCTGTATTTAGAAAAGATAAACTTTTACATGACTTTACATATTTACATGTGCAACATCATTCATTTGGAGGACACAATCAACAAAATAATCTGGCATCTTGAGGATACTTCTGCTGCTGTTCTCCTTTAACAATAAAAGGTGGCGGTGACAGATGGCCATCATCACAGCACCTGGCCATTTATTTTTTTTCACGTCGAGGGGGCGACACAAAATGAATGTCTGCCTGACATCCACAGGAGTCCATGCAGGTGTGTGTACATTTGGAGAGAATACTAATCTGGCAACAGATTTTCTTCCCTTCTGTTGACATGATTCTTCAGGAAAAAAAGTGCCTTAAGCTTTAGACTATGATAACATCTTCCTGTTTACACAAAAACCTGCATGTTTTCTTCATAATTACAACGCTCATGGTTCAAATAGATTGACATCCTTCAGTAATATGCTGCCAACTTTGTAGGAACCTGTGTGAATGGGTAAATGTGGAAGTAGTATCAAAGCGCTTTGAGTACCTTGAAGGTAGAAAAGCGCTATACAAGTACAACCCATTTATTTATTTATTTATAACCGTGTGGGAAAAGGCGTGTTTGGATGAGTTTGGCGTAGAAGAAGCCCCCTTAAGGGATGAAGGAGAACACAGATGGTGCACCGGCAGCTAAGAGACCTGGAAGACGTTCACATGAATAATCTTTGTTTATGGTGACGTCATCTGGATCAAGGCTGCGACCAAACTCTTCTCCCGCCGTACCCGTCTTGAGTCCCTGAAGGCGTCACGCGTAGAAAAGCGAGGTCACACGTTGGTCTCTAGTCCTTGCAGGCGGTCCATCCTCTGCACGTTGCGCTGGAT